>NC_052103.1:2598703-2609765 GCF_012273895.1 Zerene cesonia
AAAGTAACTTCAACGCAGACGAAGTCGTGGGCAGAAGCTAGTGATAAAAATGTTGCTGATGACGTTGTTTGGAATTGATGCTTAAAAATAGTAGTAAATTAATTTGTTTGCTAGGTGTGTTCTGGTAAAGAATTTACATATACATCAATATCAAAACTACTAAATATAATACTATATTAAATATGCTTTACTATCCGGCTAATATTATAAATGCGAAAGTTTGTAAGGATGTGTGTGTGTTTGTTGCTCTTTCACGCAAAAACTACTGAACCGATTGCAATGAAATTTGGTACGTGGACGTTTTCATTCAAATGAGACAAATTTTTCACTTGTACAAAACGTAACGGAAATATTTCTACAATTTTTGGGTCTTAAAGTCTATCTAAAGTCGCTTTCAAGATCTGTACACACAGCACATTATTTTACTTTTGGTAAAATATTCCTGCCCATTGTACTGCCATTGTACTAGAATTCCAGGTTTCCAAGCTAATGTAATACTAGTGATTGTACCATGTAGATCAGTAACAGATTAGGTAACATAGAAAATGCATTATTCCTATTGGACTATAGGACACATGCATTTCACAGTAAGAAAGGCATGTATTGATTATATTATAGTCATTTTCCTCTGCAGTTAAAGCTCACGGTTTACCGCTGTAGTAAGTTTATAAAAAATTAACGAACAAATCGATCAAAATAACATTATAATCCAATGGCCGATGTCGCCGGTCAAACTTTGTGGCTTCATGAATAAAGACTTACTATCGATTTAGTATAACTAGCCCGCGCCAATTAACGGTTTAAACCACTTACAGACACCCCACAACCCCCACTTCCCACTAAAACAACATGGCGTCGCGATTGTCACCTATGCTTAGGCATTTTTTTAATTCATACGAACAGCGCGAACCTTACCACCTTGTAATAGAGTACAAACAAAATCATTGCACCTGACGACTTATTCTTAGTGTGCAATATTACCCCATTCTCCTCTACATGTCTTGCACTGTATACTGAACTTTAACGCGTTTGAATAGAGTTGGATTTAATTTTTCCCGCGATAGTTTTTAAACGTTGTTCTAATAAGTTATAGAGGCGTGACATTATCGCCCGCAGGGCTTGTGGAATTATAGATGAAGGGTTGCCGCGGAAGGGTTAAGTGGTGTACTTAAGACCGCAATAGTTTTATTATTGATGTAAAAATGGCCGTCAACACGACATGTGTTTTTGTCACGGAAAACAGAACACGTGTAAGAAGACATTTTTCTTTATTGGTGTGTTGAGATTATAGGGAGACCAAATGGATAGTTGTCTATTTAATCTATCCACTTAAATAAATATATAAAAACGCATTTTATATATGTATATGTTTCTTACATGGATGGATTAAAGGTGAAGAAAATTTTTCAAAATTGCCAGTATTTCTTACCTTGTTTAGAAAAAAAAAATAATTTTGTTTCTCTTATCTGAAGCGCTATCATTTCCCCTACAGGTTTTTTTGGGTAATCCCATTTGGTAAAGTAATGATTCGTAAACATTTTTTTATATAATGTGAAATTTTATCAGGTAAGTTGATGAATGAAAGTATACTTTCCTTATGATCATAGACCACGACCACTTACACCACGCGTCAACCCAGTGACAATAATTAAAAAAAAAAAAATATTTATAATTCAAAATTCCCTTGCCTTAAATCCTTAAAAAATAACTTCATCGTCTATCGGCTGGAATTCTAAAAATCACTTAAGAATGCGTGTCGAGTGAAATTGTGTGGTTTTTAGCGAACGTATCATGGTCGGTTCGGCTGGTGAAATAAACCAAAAAGATGTTGTCTACACGACTCGGAACCAATAATAAGGCTATTGTTTTTATACAAATACAATATTGCGTTTATAAATCGGATGAACTTGCATAGGACAGAGACGTACGTGGAGTAACCTAATTTTTATTGAGTATTCATGAGTATTTACTTATTTTATTATTAGTTTAAGTTTATTTTGTATGAGTAATATACACTGTGATCAAAATTTGTCATTGTTACATGTAGGTTTTATTTTTAATTTGATTCTTTCTGCCCTTTTTAACTAAAATTATATTAGACTCCATGAAATGCTGTGATACATTAACGATTCCTTTAAAGTGTCCGTTAGTCTCCTCTTCTTTTATGGCAAAATGATGCAAATGAGTGGATGTATCCCGCCTCATGTGAACCGAGGCTAACCTCGAGCATCCTTATTAGAAAAATCAAGACATGTCTCTAAATTAGTATTGTATATCATCTATGTAGGTACAAAGTTACATGCTCACCACTTCCTATTAATAATATAATGACTACTGCTACTACCGAACCTGGTTTTAAATATTACAGGAGAACAATTTATAACAACTCTTTCAGGATATTCACATTCTCTTATGTTATTGTCTTATTTTAATTTGAAGTTAAATCTGCGTACAATAAAATCATATTTTGTACTCATACCAATCTCCCTACATAATCATAGTATAACATTAAAATGTCCTGCTCTACAGTTTTCTCTGTCCACGTACAGGACAACAAGAAAAGCGCGCGCGGCGGCGTCCGTGGCGCCAGTAGCCTCCATTTGTATTTATTTATTTATATTCGTCTGAGCTGCACTTATTTATGTATTTATTCATTTCTCTACATCCGAACATCACTTGCCGGATCGCGTCAATGGTTTGTAACTTGCTAATTCTAATTCTTGGGAATTCGATATTTGAAAAGTACAATTTTTTTAAGTGCCTATTTTAGATAATTTTGTTTGACAGATTTATAAAGATAATAAATATGTTCTTAGTAAATCATTGGACGGTTAAAAAAAGGCGATTTTAATTTTCTTTATTAAATATTCATTTATAAGCAAAAGTGGAATGTTCTTATTTTAAATTTGACATATTACAATTCGGATACAAAATGTGCCACGGGAGAAGACCCCAATTAATGAGCGGTAAACAAAGATGAGTAGCGCATTTCAAATTGTCCGTTTAGCTATCGGTCCGAAAAGAGTTCCAAGTATCTAAGTTTCACGAAGCGGCGCGTGTCTTTGTGACGCCGACAAAGGGCGCCGCTGCCACGTGGGCAGATTATGCATATCAAGTATTGAAGGATGTTGGAATCAGTGGAAGCACGCAAATCTTGGTATGCGAGACGCGTGTTAGGGTTTTAACGGCTTCTTACTACGTAATATGTCTTCTTCTTGCTACTTACCTATTACATTATGCGCGCCTCTTCACTACATACGCTTTGAATGTGTTTCATCTATCTTTTAAATGATTTTATAGTTATTTTTATTCGAAATCTACTGTTCATTTAGGAGGGTTAAAGCCAGGCGGTTTTGTCATAGTAAATAGATGTGCTATCGGCTATATTTCAAGAACAAGTAACATTTTGAATGGGTAATAAATGCTCTTCATTACCAAGCTATAGTAAAATCTTAAATTACTGGAAACCTTTCGAAACAATTTGTTCGATTTTATTGTGACCGAATTTATTTAGAATCTAAATGTATAAAATAACTCAAAGGCGACTGACTGACATAGTCATCTATCGACGCACAGCCCAAACCACTGGAAGGATCGTCCTGAAATTAGTATCCGTTAAGAAAAGATTTTGATACATTCTACCCCAAAGGAGATAGAATAGGGGATGAAAGTTTGTATCATAAAAAATTATTAAGACGGCGCGGGCGAAGCTGCGGGCAACAGCTAGTTTATCAAATAAAATTAAATAATGCTATGGTACCAATGTGTAATTATATAACATACAATTCAATTATATTTATAGCGGGCAACTGAGCCGGTGGGTGGTGATGATAAGCGAAATTTTGCAGAATTAGAACCTCCGCAAATGTATTTTCCCTCTAAAGGATAAGGAAAGGATTGTCGGAGGGAATAAAGGAATGGTCTAGGAAGGAGAAAAGGAACTAGGCCTCGCCTCCCCCACTTTACTTTTGTACTTTCTATCACAATGTTTAACAAAAATATAAAATTTATCATATCATTTTTATTCATATTCGTTATAAAATGTTTCAAACGCAAATCTAATGTTATACAATAAACTAGCATTCATTAAAAATCTAGACTTAATTGCCTTTTCACAGTCTCCAGATATATTAAAGGGTTGTAAAAAATTAATAATAGCATTTTAAGTAATATTAATAAAAAGCAAGGCTATAATTTTAATTACTATTCACAGATAACATCAGCAAGTTCTGGCATAGATAAAATATTTTTTAAGAACACCTACATTATGGCGAGCGGGTGGTCGTCGGAAAATATAGCGTCCTGCTGCGTCCACACATACCGACCTGTCTAACTCCGATAAAATACCTTGTAAAGTGTATGAAGAACTAATAAAATTACAGTTAACATAACGTTATATTGCAGTATTAAAATCCTTATGTATTAGACAATTGGTACTATAATCATTTGCAGTTTCGCATGCATACCTACTAGCATGGCTGTAAAGAACTTATCTATATGGGTGTATTATTAAGCGTAATGTATTTAATGTTTAATTAGTATCATTGATTAGTGCAACATTGTGCGGGAAGTCTTTGATCCGGACGGGTTTATAAACCAATAAAATATGAAACGTATGAATCGCAGTAATGTTATCAATGGTCAAAAATCTATTAATATCGAAATAAAGGCGCCATCAAGGAATGATCTGAAGCAAATTGAATCGTGGTCCTTCCAAATAAAAAAAAAAAAATGTAAACGAATGTTGGCGCCAACGCGCCCGCGATGTTCTTTATTTGAATGTCTGTTGGCATTCCTAAACTTTTTTATTTTTCAAATATTGTATCAAGGTTAACAAATATTTAGAATACCTCTTTGCTTAACATGCAGTTATATTATTAGGTTATAGCCATTGCAAATTATGTGTTAAAGCAATCAAGCACCCAATAAATTCTATGCTAACAATATTTTTCAAAAAACACATCACACAATTAATCGATATTGGACAGGTTAAGAAATTGTACTGCGTATTAAATAAATAAGTACCTAAAAAAAAAGAAAACTTATGCAAAATAATTCCATATGAACGATTCTATTCAAATCGTTTTCCTTAATAGTTCAGCATATAATGTTGTACAGTTGGTTTTAATCCTTCATCAGTTGCAAAAATGGCGCCGACAGATTGTCAAATACTTTTAGAAATTGTCGCGCATCGCTTGATTGAATTAGACGTTGCAAAAGGGAAACGTAAGCTCCGATAATTTGTTTCTTTTATTATACTATTGGATTGGTTTAAGCTGTGCAAAAAATAAGAATACTAAGCCGGATATTTAAACGTTTTAATGTTGTTTGTTCATCTGTAAATATGGTTAAAGACGCGTCCCCGCTCAATTTTGTCATTTGCTTTATATATATAATGGAGTATAATTGGTTTCTGGACGTATAGTCACTTATAGAGCACAGATGAATGTGGATTTGTGCAAATACGTACTTATTTTGTAGGTTTTTATGGCCGTACCCACAGTATTTGATGAAATCATTATTGACTATTTTTTATATCGTCTTAATATTATGAAGATAAAGGAGTTCGACTAAAATATTTCAACTTATACTTAAAAAAAAAGTCAATCTTAGTTTGGTCAATGCTTAAAATTGCTTACAATTATCTAAAATGGCTGTCACATTCTTTATGCCATAGACCATAAAAGAAAAATGGAAATAATTTAAATATGGAAACATTCAAATATCGAATGTGGAACAAACGCCGTCACATTGGCCAGTTCTATTGAACTACCGAAATGTCGTTACAATTCGTTCCAGCTTGTTGAGTTCGAAAAAATCGAACTTTCAAGAGATTAATTTGTCATTTGTAAAGACCAGTTTTGCGGAGTAGAAAAAAAACGGGTTTGCTCAATTTGTGTTTATTTATTTGAATGTAATGCGTACCTGAGGTGAACACCTGTCTGCACTGGTAATATGCTTACGATAAAATAAATACTTTTATTTTTTATTTATTTTTACAAAAAAAATCTCTCATTCATAAAAGCATTTCAATGCTATAAAACTAAAAATTAAATATACTTTTATATGAATTCAGTTTATTTTATAATGTCAAAATCGAGTATTCTGGCGTATTAGTCAACCGGACTTTTGTGAAAGGAGAGGATGGATTCCTTGTATAGGGAAATATTTTCATAAAATATAAGATTGTTGCATGAATATTATGCGTTAGTAAATAAGTCCCATCACTTATAAAGAATTTCAATGCTATCAAACTAAAAATTTAATAAATCCCAAGAGTTAAACTCGTTTGGAGGGTTCTGTACGTGATTACTACTTATACAGTACTACAGATCTTTTTTCAATTAATTAGATAATCTTCACAGAGTGTCTTTTGTGGGAACGTTTTAAAATATATTTAAGATTATATAAAAATAAGCTCTTTTAGTTTCAAATGCCACTCTATAAGCTTCTGTATTTAACTCACACGTAATAATTAGTCTAACTCAAATTTTCGTCTTCATACCCTCATCATTTGTTGTATAAAATGGATACGAGAACCGAATTTCAACTCATTTGGTCCAGTAGTTACTGAGTAAATTGGCTGTGACAGAAGGACGAAGACACGTACGACTGATTCTATGTAATGGGTTCCTTTTTTGTTATTTCGTGTGGAACTCTTAAAAAAATTAAATCCGGTCAGGTGCGAGTCGGACTCGAGACCTTACGGATTCTGTACAAATAAGTTAAAGAGCAACTGCTAAAAAATCCAAGAACCATCCAATTTATGACCGCGCTGACCGTTGCTTAACCTCATTTTTTATATTATAACTTTTCCTCTAGAACAAAACCACGATAGGCAAGAACCTACTTAAAAATAAATACTTATAAGAAAAGTAAAATAATTTAGACATTTTAGTAGAATATCTGAGTATCTTATGTCGCACAAGACATGTCTCTGTTATTTGGGCTTACTGAGGCGTACGCAGTTTCCAGCCTTTCTTTTGCACATAGATTACTTTGCTGTAGAGGCATTTATTTATTTTATTTAGCGTCTTTAATAAAATGTACCAAAGCGTTGATTATTATGATTATTCCCGAAATAAGCTGAGGCTTATATCTGGAAATAAACAGATAAGTATCTGTTTAAAATTATGCTATATTTATAAATGAAACACGAAAACAAGCATTCGCATAATAATATACACATTCTTTCACACACACATTTATAACATCACAATTATTTTCACTTCACATATCCAATGCCATTCAAAAGCAAACGCTCAAATCAAAAAATATTTAAAAAGAAATCTTTCTACGTACTATTTACCACAAATCTCTATATTTAATTAGTCTGCACCAGTATGTGATGACGTCAGCAGAGGCACACGTTAGAGCCATCCTTAGCACGCTCTCTTGACCCGCTACTCAGAGAAATTGTTCGGAAAATCACACCGCGATGACTCGTCTAGCTGCTGTGTGCGATGTAATGGCACTGCGTAGGTACGTAGATTATAAAACTATAGACGCAATTAAAAAAATACGCTTTTAATATGAATTAAGTATTATTATATACTAACTAAAATATAGCCTATAAAGCATTGATTTCTATATGTAAAATAAGTTTTTATATCGTTTTAAAAATCCAGCGATTACCCCCTATAACACAACAAATTCTCCATTACCTGTTTATAATACAGTTATTTATGTGGAACGCAAACGCAAACATAAACTTAAACTCAAGAAAATCTCCAATCCAATCCAAATCGAAACTTAGTTCGTAAATTAGTACTCTATTAAAAATATCCGATTCCAATTTGTTTCTAGTAAAAAAATTACCTAAGACGGTATTATACAATGCAGGAAAGAATTTTTCAATGTCAATAAATATCATCACTATCTCTATATATCTAGTCTCTTTAGTGCGTTTTAGGAAATATATATAGATAAGCCTCAGAAAAACTATTCTGATTTATTTAAATACTATTTTTACATAAGAAAGCAAGCTCATATTTACTAAGTTACATAGACTATCTATATTTTGCTTTTTATCCCAGTTGGACGAAGCCGGGACAAGCTAGTGAGTGAAATAATATCTTAAAAAGTCGTGAAAAATACATGATTTGAATTATGTATTTACATTTAGGTACTAGTTGCAGGCCTTGGCTCCCGCCGGGTAGGCATCTATTGTAATTATAAAAAATATCCTATACTTAAAATCGGTTGAGTAGTTTAGGAGTCCATCCCGGACTAACAATACGACTAAAAATGTAACTATACTTCAATACTAATATTATAAAGATGAAGAGTTTGTTTGCTTGTTTGAACGCACTATACTCAGGAACTACTGGTCCGATTGAAAAATTCTTTCAGTGTTAGATAGCGTATTTATGAGGCAAGCTGTAGGCTATATATGTAGTACGGGCGTAGCCGGGGCGGACCGCTAGTATGTAATACGGCTGAAACTAATTCTAACTAGACGCGTTATAACGAAAACACGTTATAACGAAAACACGTTATAACGAAAAGACGTTATAACGAAAACACGTTATAACGAAAACGCGTTATAACGAAAACGGGTTATAACGAAAAACGGGTGTTAAGATTAACAAATATAACTATCCGACAAACAAAGTATTGACGTTCGATGAATAAACAAAATAATTAAAATTCTCCACGAGCTATCTTACTGCGATCGCGATAAATGGATTTATGTGCGAGCGGAGCAAGGTGAGGAGATAAAGCAATTCCGCTTAACGGCCGCTAGATTAGAATCACTGGAAAACATGGTACGTAAGTGTGGAAATGATGTTTTAGCATTTAAATTATTTAATGATCGTTATACATCGACAGCAGTGGTGGCTCAGTGGTGAGAACCTCGGACTTCAAAATCGATAAGTCGGGGTTCGAGACCGGGCTGATTTTTCGATTTATCCGCACATATAACATCACCATTGCTTAAAACGGTGAAGGAAAACATCGTGAGGAAACCGGCATGTCCAAGATTCAAAAATTTCGACGACGACTGTGACATCTGCCAAGCGGCACTTGGCCAGCGTGGTGGATTATAGCCTGAACCCTCATAGGAGGCCTGTGTCCCAGCAGTGGGAACATATACTTTAATAATACTTACTACTTTAATAATATATTAGTTATTGCTTTGTGCCATCAAATCAAATCAAATCAAATTTATTAAATCGCGTATATGTTAAACATTCCTTTACAAAAAGGTTGCCTGGAAGAGATTGCTCTTGAGCGATAAGGCCGCCTTATAGTGCATATGTGCCTGTATGGTCTTTTTTTATTTTTACAATGTCAATTTATTTTTCGGCAATATGTACTGTAAAGAATAAATAAATAAATAAATAAATATATATGGGCTGATGATGATGATGATACATCGACAGTTTTCAATGAAGAAATAAAGATGATACCAAGAATTTTATACGTAGTTATCGATTGTCAGGTGCAATATTTACTAATCGTTTATCACGTTCATCTTTGTTTAATGTGATCTAGGAGAGGCAAGCCTATGAAAAAAATCAAAGTCATCTTTTAAGAAACAGACAAGTCCAAATATAATCCTATCCTACTAATCATACTAATATTGTACATGCGAAAGTTTGTAAGAATGTGTGTGTGTTTGTTGCTCTTTCATGCAAAAACTATTGAACGGATTACAATGAAATTTAGAACGTAGGCAGCTGAACAACTGGAACAACATATAGGCAACATTTATCCCGATATTCCTACGGGATACGGATTTCCGCGAGTGAAACCACGGGGCGCAGCTAGTAATTACTGAAGTAACATTACTTATTTAATTAACACTACAATAATTGAAAAACGTATTATTAGCAGTTTTAGCATTTCAGTTGCAAATATTGGAATAATATATATAATATATAATATAATATATATTATAATATATATAATATATAATATATATATATATATATAATATATAATAATGGTCTTTCCACAGTTAGCTAGCTGATGGTGGAAGCTCTAAGAAAAGATGGTGTTGTCTTGTTATAGATAAACGTATCTACAAACTACAAATGAGGCGTGTTATTTGAACTTAAGAAACTCAGTTACAACGTCTGTATTAAATTCATTTGATGTATTGAGAGAATTAAGAATGATTGTTACATTTTTCATGAATATGTGAAAGCATTTGCACGTTTTAACAGATTCAAAAGAGATAAAGATATATAGAAAGCGAGAAATGTATTAATATGTAATAATTATTTTTAAGAAAAATTTAAACTGCCTTCAAAATGTCAGAATGAGTCTAAATATAAATGGGACAGCACGGAAAGCTAAAGGCATCATCAAGATCGGTTCATCCAGCCACAAGTTCCGAGGTGACATAGCAAAAAATATAATTCAATTGATAACCATATTTTTTAAAGTCGATTAAAAAGATAAAACACTCAGTAATAACTGAATAGAAAGTTTATTTGTCTAATTAATATTGTACAATATAACCTGCAATTTACAATAATTTCGTTGCATATATGTAGTCATTACACCAAGAATTGTTAATGCGCTAAAATGCTTGAAACTTCTCAAAAACTTTCCCATGATACCTGAATCAACTTAATTACCAATTTGTTAGAAGATTTACAATAATATTGTCCGTTATTCATACACTGTTTTTCGTGAACTTGCAAGTTATTGCGAAGCTGACAGTCATCCCCGTAAATGTCTATTCCCTATTTCATCTCATATTATGGTCTTTTTGTCCCCTTTGTAGCCTGTCCTTTGTCAAAGTTCTTTATATTTATATTTTCTGCATCAAAAATTATTTTTTCAGGGTTTTGGGCAAGAATAACTGGCATGTAAATATAACCTAATAGATACTTCTTATTATTTAATAATAATAGCAGAAATAAATGAATACAATATCCTATAGGTGTATTAAAAGTTCGTTAAATGTAACTGAAAACAGATATAATTTTCAAAAGCCAGTTTAGGCGTATCGAAATTTTTTATACTTACGTAATAATACTATACTTAGTCTGGCCATAAATACTGTTACACTTAATTATAAAAAAATATTACATTTGAATTTCGAATC
>NC_052103.1:2610765-2661007 GCF_012273895.1 Zerene cesonia
AGTAATAAATGTTATTTGCAGTTAACAATTTTCTTTTTTCTTTATTACAATATTTATGGCAAGACTAGGTATAATCTAATTAAAATATTTAACTTACTCCATTACAATATCCCCAATCTCCATAAAACACGAACATTTAAAACCCCAAAAACCGATCGTATCACAGATAAAAACAATCACATAATAATTTCAAAGTCAGCACAATCGAATGCAACCAACAATAATAGACCCCAGTTTCGACCATTATTCCAGCAAAACAAACGCTTCGCAATCCGGTCGCGTCATTACCATTCCCTAAATGTCATTAGCATGTCTTCCCTTTCATAAGTCAATAGCAGGGGGAGTTATAACTGTTACTGCGTTCTTAATTATCATCTCAAGTTGGGATTTCCTTTGAGTTCATATCTTTAGTGTTAAGCTTTTGAATCGTTGCCCAGTGGGCTGTGTTTTGTATTCCCTTGTAATTCTCCGCTAAATTATATTGTTCTAAGTTTTGGGCAAACTAATTTTCATCTGTATGATTTCGCCCCACTTCAAAAGTGTACCTTATTATGAGAACAGAAATTATTGTTTAATGTTCGATGTGAAGCAATTTTATTGATTATTAGCTGCACCCGGCAAACGCTGTTCTGCCTTACTCTTATCGTTTAGTGGTATGAAAAATAGATGTTAGCCGATTCTCAGACCTACCCAATATGCTTACCAAATTTCAGAGGAATCGGTCAAGCCGTTTCGGAGGAGTATAGAGACTAACATTGTGACACGAGAATTTTATATATAAAATATTGGGCATATTTCTTTAATTTTAAAATACAAATAATATTAATCTGAAATTGTAACACCGAAAGCTTTTAGTATTTCTGTAATTTACACAAATCTAATAAAAACTAAACCTGTACTTGGAGATGTAAATAAATAGTAATTTAAATCTTATTGAACCTCATTCAAAGTCATAAGAAACAGTGTAAACTCCTTACAGTGACGACAAACAGATAAAAAAAAAGATATTGTACTCAAGGACTCTTTATGTTACCAATAGAATCGCATTGGGGAACACATATTTAAACGTAAAGGACTTTCTTGGGTCCCACGCCTCTTATCCACCTCGTATTTTATACAAGTTTAGCTCCTGAATCCCTTAGAATTATTAGGTACCTTATACATTGTAGCGGACTTTATAAAATTTAGCAAACTTGTAATTATACAAAAAAATTTGAACAAATGAAATAAATTAATTATAGTTACGTATTTTGTGTGCTTATACTTGACCTTCAACGTGAATAATTCAGTGTTAATAAATATTTGTAATTATTAAATAAATATTAGACGCTATATTTTTATTTATTACCTACTTATCATAAACTAAGCATTTAGTTTAGTTATAGAGAATTTATTCATCTTTTTTTGAAATTATCGAAAAACATTCTCTCATAGCATACACGTAGATTTATTATTTTTATATCGGCGAGACGTTTTATTAAAGTTGTCGAAATCAGCGTCTTTCGATATAATGGAAAACAGATACTTGGTGAGAAAGGCTCATCAAATCTAATGTTTTTTTAGATTACTCCAAGAGAGTGCATATTGCAATTTAGTAAAGATGTTTTATTGGTGAGTTGGTAAGCAGTTTTGTTATAATATAGATACCATATTTTTAATTTATTTGATTTGGAGATTGTAATGGATTTGCTTTTTGTTTAAAGTATTCTATAATATAGTATCGAACGTTGGCTTAAAGCCTTGGTTATAAATAATTTATTATTATAACTAAAATTGTATGAGAAGTCGATTTACTACATGTATATGCAGGTAGGTATATGGTAACAGGTCTTTATACCACCTATTTCAGACGCTAATCCTTCACAACGTTAATACTACTCAATAGTTTAATGATTGTGAAGGCAAATAAAGAATTTTTATTATTATTTATTATGATAACACAACAAATAATATGATTTATACAGTTTCAGGTGATACTGCAGCGTTTTGAAGTAATTTTCAAGTCTATTCTCTGGTTAGGATCATTCTATTTTTCCCATTAGTTCTCTCAAACGGGAGACAAAACCACATTTACCGATCAACAAAACGAGTGTTATTAATCCAGTATCCAATAATTATAATTCCGTCTTCACCGGTTGAACTTAAAATATGTGGTCTATATCGGAATTCCCAATATCCGTAGGGTGGGTGGCCGTAGGTGAGGGTGGGGAGGAGGGTTTAGAGGCGATGTTTGCGGCGCCTGCAGCCAGCGCCCGGGATAAGCGACCGACGCCCGTCCTATGAAATTATAGCACCCTACTGAAACGGCTCACGGTGCTGAAAGGTTTTGTACTTACTGAAATACTGTTAAATGAAAAACAGTGAAGGGTTTCTTGCCGATTCTTGTTGGTGGAAGGGGTATAACAAATCGAAAGAATTGACCATTGAGGCTTAAAGAATTTAAACACGTCAACTGCCTGTGTGTTTCTGTAGCATTCTAGTCCCTGAATCAGTAAACCCATTTAATTGTGACTTTTCGACGTAATGAGGTGGACAAGTTATTATATCAGTATGGTTTTAGTTGTTTTCGTTGAAAATTGAAATATTTGCCAGTAAACACTGGTACTGGTAGGTAGTTATTGTTAGCGTCAGTATTTAATAAGATAATTTTTTAAGTTTTTATTTTATTAATAACTTAACATAGTTTACTGAGTCATTTAAAATCTAAAACATTATTACTGATGTATATGCAGCGCATCGAAAGATACAAATAAAAATTATATTGTATCAAATAATTTTCTTCAAGGTACAATATCTGAAGAGACGTACTGCACCCCGAGCCAGAGGGTGTCGGGGTCGAGTCTCCTTCGGGCCATTTGTCAGTGACAGGACGTCGCAGGCGGGTGGCTACCCCCCCAGATTCCTCCGCGTTTGTGGCTTGAACCCTAGGGCTGCTACTTACGAACTTCTTTGTGAGTTTTTTGAAGGCTTTGGTATTCTATATGTGGATTGTGGGTCCAAGATTTTGTTTCATATTAGATTATCAAAGAAGGAGACTATTAGCAGTGTTATTTTGAAATCGATTTTGACATTGGAAAAATCTATGTACCATAATAACTGTTAATTATATACATTAGGCACTGAAGTGCTCCTCGATTCAAAAATTAAGCGTCATTTTTTAAATTTCCGTAGGTATTCCCTATCTCTACTGTTTACTTCATTCTCTTATTAACGGCGTAATTATTGATAGAGAGGTAAACTAAATAATCATTCAGATTAATTTATAAGTTAAAATGTCAAAGTGGCAGCCCTATTCACACTCCACATGAACGCGTTTCTTGCGAATTACGAAAAATGTTCCACACAACTGTACGGCCATCTCACGCGTGTTTGGGTGACAATTCGACTATTTTGTTTATTTACTGAATTTACCAACATTTATATCTCCACGTGCTGTCAAATGACGTATCTAACTCGGTTAACGGATGGAATATTAGTATATTACGTTTTATTGGCATCAAATCGTGATTCAGATAATAATTACCTACCATAAAGTCATTTTCATCCTAAAGTTACGTCACATGTGTTATTTACAATTGTACAATAAGGTGTGAGTTTGATTCCCATAACGAGATTTAATATAACCTATATTGTATTACTTAGTTTAGACTGTATTCTGATGTATTCTGTATGTTCACATAGAAATAGTATATAAACAACACTATCTGCCTATAATAAATCAATTCACTAAACTTTTAACAATTTTTTCGCTTGTCTTGTTAACTCATTGAAATAAACTGCAAAATTATTTCCTGAGCAACTCAGGCACATGTTCTATAACCATCGTTACAACCATCTGGGAGGGACTGGTACGATGTTAGTGAAGTTAATAATATATTTGAAATTCACTTAAAATTATTAATCTATGCTTATCACTGTTGTGATTCTTTTTTAACTCAGTAATTTAAATGAGTCTTAAAGAACATTGATCAAATAGCATATACTAACTTAACCTTATCAGGAAAACTATTGTAGTTTTCCCCAGAAGGGTAAGTTAGGTTTAATTTTACTGTTTTAACTAAAAGATAGCAGAAAACAATGCAGCAGAATTTAGTTCTTCTTATTTTAATCTTTAATATTCACTAACCTAACCTAACCATATGACCTCTAGATGATCTATCACCCATCAGAACTGACATAGGTAGGTTATAAACTCGAAAACATAGTAAAAACACGAAATCCCACGTATTATTTTCAACATAACCTCAAAGTCCACACGAAACGCAAGCGTTGTCCATAACCCAGGTCCAGTAAGACGATTACCGCCCCCTTCCCTCACAACTGATCCACCCACCCTTTGTGCCTTTATCTCCTAAGCGTGACTTACTACTCGGATATTGTGAGGGAATTTTAAGGCATTAGATGAGAATGAATGGAAGCGCTAGTGATTAAATGTAGGTGGGTAGCGCTAGATACCCGCTAGAGTATGGGTGGTTATGGTATGTTTTGAATCTTTGGCTATGGGTTGTGTTTGCTTTATGATATGTGTTGTATTAGACGTTATACTGTATAATATTGGAAAACGTCGCATCAGGTGCGATCTGGGTAAGTCATCTTTTAGGTATAACATTGGAGAATGTATTTATAGAAATTTAAGGTAATAATTTTCAAATTTATTTGAATATTTAATGCCTTTTATTAATTATTCTAAAATCTTATTACCCAACGCCTTCTCATTTTGAAGGTACAGTATTTTAAAATTTATTACCTAGGTAGGATACCCATTTTATGATAGAAATTTCATTTATGAAGTACCTAACACAAACGATAAACATTTACGAAGTACCTAACAAAAAGGTTTTACACCTAAGCATAAAAAGTATGGATAGACCTACGTTTTAGCATAGACAATGCTTGTATAGTCTGTGTTCAACCAAATGTCACCGCGTTGCCGCCTATTTCGAGTGTTCAGCTCGTGACACGAACAAAACGTGAACAGATGAAGATATGCGACTGAGATTGATCGCACCCTCTACTACGAAGTCGGTATTTATAGACGGCTCTAGATATAAACAGTTCAAAGCGATATTATGATAGTGCTTACGCTAGATTTGTTTTACCTTCTATTTCTAATATGGCTGATGTATTATACATGCATGAGTTAAGGTAATATAATGTTACCAATAATACAAAAATTCTATAGGAATGCTACTATACATACCTATGTTTTAAATTTAATTTCAAATTCGACGGTATTAAAAATGTATATAGTCGATGTACCGACTATAATATAATCGGTATAGTATCATTTTTCAGTCAGATATTTCATAAATACAGCGTTCTAAGTACTGTCATTAATTTCCATTTTAACACATGTCAAGCTTTTGTCGAAATTGAAGCAAAGTTAAAATCCTTTATCAAATGATTGGACAATATAAAGATCATATCTCAATAATCAACACCTATCGAAGTGACCAATCAGAGACTGCTGTAGCGACCCTTCACACCCGTCGCGAGAAATACGACACCTTCCATGTCCAATTATAAATAGACGTAATTTTAGTTGAACTGTAATAATAATTTCAATTGTACCGCATAGGGAATAGAACTCAAACTCCGCTGTAGGGATTAGGTGTGAAAATTGACGCCTTAACTGTAGCGTAATTCTGATACACCAGCTTTAATTTTGGACTTTATGCCAATGGAAGAAGTATCTATTTTCTCTGCATGTTCTATTCTATTGTGTTAGTCTCTACAGAGGAATCTGAGACATACGACCAAAGAGTTAAGGTATATACTTACTTGTAGATTGGAGGCGTTAAATTTAACACCTAGCCCATGTTCTTTGTTCGATCGATGTTACTATTGGTGGACCGCGGATTATGTGTGGATTAGAATCATCGGGCTTCGACTATACATTCATAAATATCTGTATGCTATGCAACAATCTATCATACATAGACATACTGTTTGTAAATGTTGCGTATTTGCGTATCTTTTATGGATTTTTATAAATTAAATATGGGAATCCAGCACGCTTCGGCCCGAGTTGGGTCAGCTCGCACCGGGAAAGTCCCACATCCCCACAGACGATCGTGAAATAGTAGCATGCTACTGTGTTTCTTTCGGTGAGTGAGGGAGCTGGAAGCCCGTATCCTTTTCCTCGCTTTTCTCTCACCATTCCTTTATTCTATCATAATTCCTTTTCTTTACCCCATACCTTTTCAAGTCGGCAATCCATTGGCAGATCTAAGACCTGCATATAGCATTACGCCTCTTTAAATGTTCTTATGCAAAGCAGGCGCTTACCATAATGCAACCCACCAGCTCCTTTGCCAATTATGACAAAAAATATACTTGCATAGGCTAAACTAACTACCTCTGTTAATGTGTATAGGAGGTGGTGATCACTTACCATCAGGCGCTCCACCAGCTCGGTTGCACGCCGTGACTTAAAAGTTATAATAAAAAAGAAAATAAATAATGACAATTCAGATTCAGAGTAAATTATTGGTAGGATTTGTGGTTTCCTTTACTTGTTATCTTTGAACCAATAAGAAGAAATAGAAATTTGAAAATAAAATATAGGTTTAAAATGCACACGACATCCACATGACATAAAGTTTGAAGGTATGAATAATTTTTTTTTTAATTTTCTCTGTTAACATTTTATTTAATCTGTGTTACCCACACTAAATATTTTATTTAATTCATACGGCGTGTAAATGAGCCATTCTTCCTTCTTTAAGGAGTTAAGTTCTCAGTACTCCTCGAATCTTCTCGGAACCACCAGCTGTTTCATCCGTTTGGTAAATAAAGGAACACAATTCAAACGCGTGTTAGACACTGTTGTTAGTTATAAATAATTTGTAACCATAATTTCATGGTAGGTCTCTACTACTTCATGGTCATAAACCCGGTAGGACTACATAAATATTTACTAAAGTTTAAATATGAGCTTAATTTGCATATCAATAAGGCTTACCAAAAGAAATAGAATTTTATATATCAAAGAAATCTAATTCTGAATTTGAATTCTATGGTACATATTTAATACAAACCATAAATTACTGTAATAGGGAATTATAATAGCTACATGTAATTAATAATGTGCCAATAGAATATTACAAAGCAATGCAAAGATTATGCAGATTTGGAAACGTGCAATAACTTTAATAATTGTAAAGAATTGTAAAACAAGAGAAAATATCGAAAATTAGAAAAAAATGTCTATCTTAGGAAGGTGAGGTGGTTCGAAATATTTTAACAATTACAGTGCGTTTAAGTACTAAATAGGTAAGTTCTCACAAAACTTTGTACAAAAAAAACTTTTCCTCACCAAAATTGGTACAATATCGAAAAAGCACCCTAATTTTCAATTGCGAATTCTGCATTTTCTTAGAAAATTTGCTATGGTTAGGTAAGTTTTATTTTTTCTCTTATTTTTGTTATATTCTCTTCATTTTCCAATTGGTTTCATTCTATATTTTTTTTTCGAAAGTTATCTACAGTGGCAATAATTGTAGGAAATAATTGAATAAAAATTAAACTACATTCACCAACAGTGGATATCTAGTAGGGAATCTAACAAAACGAATGAACCAAAATATTGATTATCTTTTGTTGTTCTTAATTGCCATCACATTTCTATTATCGTAAACCACAGCTGACGTTGACGCGGGTGCGTTCTTTTTTCAAACCTATCCAACCTCTTTGGTGTCATGTCAAATTTTTAATCTGTTCTCACGTTACTATGTAGCTGGAAAGACGCGGGAAAGTTATTCTTTTAAAATTATACAGCTATCGGTTACTGTTTTTGATACGTATCATGTCTAATCAGTGATTGGGATTGGGATGAGTTTTTTTACGCAATGGTTCGGTTTGTTTGAAAATATTACAATTTCCCTACACAAAAAATTAATGTTTGATTCTATGTTTGCAGATGTTTGGAACTAACAGAGATTATGTAACAGAGTACCTACGCATTAGAAAAAAGTATACGTATGCAAAAGCGTATCTGATTTTTTTTAAACATTTTTTTTTTCATTAAGAAAAAACAACTACTTCGCTTACTAGGTCTTTCAATACTTCACCATTAAACTGTGAAGTTATAAGATACAGTCAAAGTAACACTAACTCTATAAACAAAATAATCAATAATTACATTCAGTGTTTTTCTACATTTTCTTATGAGCTTATACTATAAATTCGTATTGATATCCTCCACTATAAAAAACTTTCAGAAGCTTTTACAAAAGTGCGCCGCGCCCATACCGTTATCTTTAAATACACCTCATTAAATAAGATCAAATTATTAAAGAGGCTACCAGCTACCGCGTGCCTGATTAAACACCAACCTTCCGCTTCATAATTAAAGAAAGAAAAAATAATATCGAATTTAAATTATTATCGTGCTTTGAGTTATGGCAGTTGGATGTGTGTTTGACGTTTGTACTACAAATAAAAAATCTTAAAATCTCACAATTAGAAAAATTAAAGAAATCACCTGACAATTAAGGGCTGCTTCCTAATTGCGTCTTATTAACAGGATACAGCCATAAACCTAACCTCTTTATAGCATATCATGTGATCACCTTTGACATTCGGTAAGTCACTAATGGTTCAAAAATCGAATCCTAGAATTAAAATGGCCGCCGCTTTATGGCAACATCGTGACAGTACCGAAACGTCAGATGGATAAGTCGTGCGATGGTCGTGCGTGGCCACAGGGCGGTGCGTTTGTTATATTTTTATGTTATGTACGTGTATAAATAATGGAGTTGAGCGCCGCTCGCTGAGGCCTAGGCGCCAGAGAACAGGGGTGGCGTGGAGACGACCTTGGTAAGTTAAATGCAATGGTTCTACGTAAAGGTACGCCACTGGTTGCCGCTTTACGGATTACGTGAAGGGGTCACGCCCAGAAGCCGTACAGATGTTTGGATAAATGGATTTAAGTTCCATGCAATAATTATGTCAGTTTTAGAAATAGATTGTGATTTTGTAACGTTTTTAAATCTACATCAATACTACTTGCGATCACATGCCTATGCATGCCTCAATTTTACTTAAATCACATATTTCATCATAGATATCGTAATATATCAATATAAATACTTGCCATTAATAGAAAACATCATATTCTTAAAAACTTTATTTAGTAATTTAAGTTAATCTACAACACCTACTATGTCTACTTCTGTTATTGTCTAACTTACGTATACGTATAAAATAATACCTAATGCTGTAGAATAATTCACACTCACTTAAACTACCGTTTACTACACTGAAACTAAATAGTATATATACAATAAATAAATTTAATTTTTAGTTTTATATTATTTATATATATAAATGAGAAATTTTGAAAGAACACAAAAAATTTAATCTCATTGATTGAAACTAACTTACTCTTCTATACTGAAACATAACTAATATCCCAAATCTACACAATTCTCGCATAAAATAAAACAAAATAAATTTATTTCTCAATCATGTCAATCTCAATGTTCACAAAGTGAACACCGACAACAGCTCCACAGTTTTCTCCGTGCCGCGGCTTGGGTGGCGCCCGCCGCTATAAAATTCGGACAGCGGCGCGGAATCCCACAGATTTCAAGTTAATATTAATTGACCATCGACTCAGCACCCCTCCAGCGGTTATCATCAATATTTCCCAATTGCTCTCTGCCTTAGCAACCGTATCGATTTTTAAATTCACTTTTAACATACTATATTTTTGCTACATGATGTACGAGTGTTCGGCGTAAGGTTTGTATTGGTAAAAGAACTCAGAGTATGAATGACGTAAGTACCTATAATATTGAACTATAGAGTTCTGCGCAAATTCAGTTAATAGGCCGAAACAAAAAAAAAACTTAATAAGGCGTAGGATTTCCTTATATAAGTAGGAACTTGAGTATCACGCTGTATTTAATACAAGCTGCACGCTACGGTTTTGCCCGGGTAGTCTATTATAGTTATTGAAATAATATAAACTATCACAACTGCATATGGTGTGCAAATTTGATTAAAATCGGTTGAGTAGTTTAGGGAGACCATCGCGGACAAACCACGTGACACATTTTATATACAATAAGATTGTATTAACAATTTAATGGATTCCGACAAAAATGTCAATTATAAATTAAACATCTCATTTAATTAATGGTGTCAACAATATGCATCCTGTGGAAACTATACCTACATATTAAAGACTCTAGTATTATGTGATTGTGGATGTATGTGTATATCATAAAATAATCAAAAAATCGCTTAAACAGCAACCTTTACGTTGTTACTATAACGCTCTGTTGGCCTTGAACTTTACAATACTGATTTCCTCTTCGCTTTATCAGAATCTCCCTATTGTTAAATTACAAGCATGTTATCTTGAGATCCTATTATTATTCATTCATTGTTTCTTGGGTCTTTCTTTTGATATTTTCTGCAGTTCAATGCATTCATCTCTTATATATTAAAAGAAATAAGTAATTACTAGTTACGAAAACAAACAAAAGTTTATATGATGATAAATGTGAAATAAAAGACAAACAGTTAAAACAGTGCAATTTCACTCCAGGTGGTCTATAAGCATTTTAATTGGTAGAATTTGATAGTTTCTTATTAAATATAGAACCTTAGTTTAAGATTCATTATTGTATCATACTCACATAGATCATAGATCACATATCATCGCTTTCTGTCTAAAATCATTTCTATAGTCTTTGTAAATAATGCGTAAATCGTCTCACCCAAAACATCGATGATTGACGTAAATAATCACGAATATTGTTCATAAACGGGTTAGCGCAAACTGAGCGGCCAAACAGCAACTGTTCGACACATGGCAAGCTCATACACCTCCCATAAACCGCCACTTCCCGATAATTTACAACTTTTTAATACGATTACGCTAAGACCGTTTTTAACGAGCTCCCATCGAGAGCACAAAAGGTATAAGTAGCCAGTTAATACTGTTTGATTTGTAGTTATCCAACTTCACAATAGGTGGTGATTTCAAATAACCCCTCAGATCGACGGCGGCCACAAAATTACGCAAGTCGTGTAATTAGGGATGTGCCGCAGTTGTTTCGTCTTGCGGTCTGACTTCCTTCCCCATTGTTCGAATTTTAAATAGCATCGGTATTTTTGCTAGTGAGAGATAGTTTTAATCGATTTTGTATTGACAGTTGCGGTGGGTAGCCGATTTTTTGATGGAATTTCGGTTTTTATAGCGCTTATGTGGGTGAGGGAATTTTTTGGTGCTCACGTGAAGAACTATTGGCGTGTATGGGATAATTGATGTCGGAAGTGTTACGCGTGGTTACGCGAATGACTAATTTAACGGACATACACAATTTGTTTCAAGAATTTTTTAATCAATTTTCGAGGTGTTAATTTGCAATTTAAATCTAATATATAAAATTCTCGTGTCACAGTTTTCGTTGCCATACTCCTCCGAAACGGCTTGACCGATTTTGATGAAATTTTTTGTGCTTATCCGGTATCTATGAGAATCGGCCAACATCTATTTTTCATACCCCTAAATGATAAGAGGAAGGCAGAACAGTGTTTGCCGAGTGCAGCTAGTATCATTATATTAAGATAAGTTAGTTGAGGTAAAAAGGAAGTGAAATCAACATCTCATATTAAAGACCAACGATCTTAATATGGAGATTTAAGAAATTTCAACTCACCACTGAGACAACACTGTGGTGTCAAGACTTATCGATTTTAAGTCCGAGCTCCTCACCACAAAGACACCACTACTTAGATACATATATCTTCATCTAGATAGATAGATGTAGGAGTGCTTCTATAGATATATCTTAATTTGATAACATTCTACATTGAGGGAAAAATATTCCACGAAACGCGAGCATTTTCCAAGATACTCACATCGAATGGATGTAATGCTGAAATCAAATTTCAATTTCTCTACATTCAAAATCATAAGCATATATACAATATAGCATCTAGAATCTAGACTTAACGAGTTCGATTATCTGAATATGCTAATAAAGCGCATTCAGACACAAAGAGAAGCATCATTAGTTCACAGCTGGCGAGAGAAACGATGACAAAGGTTTTGTAATCAATTTTAATATAACCATTTTTATACCGGGTAAGCTGATTTGAGATAGGCTATTGAAATTGGCTGAGTTATCGGGAATGCTTATTGATTTGAAGTTTGTGTTTGTGATTGTGCCGCCTCCTTGGTACAGTGGTTGACGCGTGAACGTAGAACCGAGGGGTCCTAGGTGCAATTCCACGTGGAGACTCTCAATAAAATATCTCGGTCTGGCAGGACACAGAAGGCTGATCACCTGCTTGTCCACAAAGAAAATCGATCAGAGAAACAGATGTATATCATCTGCCCCATACTCCACCAGGGACACGGGACTTTATTTGTATTTGATTGTAATATTTTCAGACTTATGATGAATTTTATCGACAGTTTATCATACATCTAGTCATAATCCAGCCTATAATTAAATAAACCCTGCATTTAAAGCAGTAAGTAATAATAAGTACGTAGATATGTATTCACCAATAATATGCCTACTTCAGATGTATCAACTTCCTTATGAGGTAGTTATATAAAGGAAAATTCATTATTTTTTAGAAACAATGATAACCAGATAAAATTATATAATTTAAATTCCAAGAAACATGAAAAAATATTACCTATATTTATGAAAGTTAAAGATAAGAAGGTGAATTTATAATGAAATTTCAATTTCACTTAATTAGACTTTTCTTTTCTTTTTTTTAGATTAGTTTTCTTTTTATTTACTGTTTCTAATTAGGTTATCTTTATCTTGATGTGGTTTTGGATGGTGTTTGAAATATATCATAAATTATTATTCTGCAATTTTTTCTGTATTGGAACCCACTTGCCTTGCCCTAGTTGTTTTTCAAAATTAATAAATATTATAACAATTAAGTAAAACTGTACCTAACTACTGAAGGACCACAGTTTCTTCAGTATTTCTGTATCAATAGTACCTGGAGGATTGTAATGAATTTAATTAACAAGCCGTGAAATCAATTAGTGAAGGCACTCCCCAAATATTTATAATGATAAAATTAATCTGGCCCATATTCCAATATTTTTGGGGTAGATGCAAAAATCTATCTTTTTTTTCTTTATTACCAAGTTATATAGCCTACTGGGCGTAGGTGTTTTGGTATTTTTCACTAGGAATTAGCCGTAAATTAATTTCTCTTACATATCCACAAATGGATTGTCCATTTTAAAAGATGTGGGATAAAGAAAGGACAGATGAGGGGAATAACGGAAAGGACATGGAAGGGTAAGGAAAAGGGGTTCGGGATATATTCTACGCAAAATAGTGTCACGCAGTAAAAAATAAACATATTTTACGTAACTAGTTTCGATTCGAAGGCGCATGACCCATCTCCTTTCTTGGGAACTTCGGTTAAACATGTATTTGAAATACTACGCAATTTGTTTTAACAGTTCTAACCAAATCATAAATATATATGAGGTTCTGGAGAAAACAGCAACTATTTAACATAGGTAATAGGTAATAGTTAATTTGTAAATAAATAAATTTATAATGTACTCTATTAGACTTTCATATAAAAACCCACCAGCCATAATCGTTGAAGCCTAAATATTTCTGTAATACGTACCTACCTGTAATTAAATATTATTATAGCGAATCAATTAGGGCCATTCAATGTTTAAATACTTTTTATTAATACGTGCATAAATATATTTAATGCGATGGTGATAAGGTCGATATTCGCGTAGATTCAATAACTGTGTCTCAAAACGTAATTGATTTTTTATAAATTTCATTAAAGGCGTAACCATTTAAGCCATGTGTTTTTAATTAACATTCAATTTATTTAATTATGAAACGAATAAAATTTATTTTGTATAATAATTATTATGTATGATCGTTCTTTTAAAGGGGACCACATGAGCTAAGAGCGTTATTTATAAGGCCTTCAAATATAAGATCCATTAAAGAAAAAAATAAACAAAAAATTTAAAAATGTATATATATTTCAGGACATATGCTAATATTATACTGTGTTGAAAATGATATACATTTGATATGAAAATTAAAATCACAAAGAGATTAGAGGTTTCTAAACGATTTTTTGAACATTAAAACTATTATACACGGGAAATCATTTTGATTTTTGTCAAAATGTATTAAAAATAGTTTATAATGATTTATTTTGTAGAACGACTAATAGATTTTTAGTTAATTATTCTCATTTTTGATCCGACCTCATGTGTATGTGAGGTCTGTGGTAGATAATTAATTATTGGGAAGAAAAATAAAAATTATTTTTTAGATACAAACAGTATTTAAGAGGTAAGTTAATGTGATGTAAAAAGTAAATCGTATTAAACTAATTACATAATATTTACTATTGGTATTAATGATACTGGAAATCTTAATTTTTGATAGAATAGGGTTGTAAACATCTTTTGATTGTAAGAAAATTAACTTACACTATTATATACGTAAAAATATTAAAAAAATCATGCAGATATCAATACTATTTCAGTATGTAGACCGAGGAAATATTATTTATTTAAAAAAAATAATAAAAATTTTTAATTACTTATACATATATAAAAAAAAATCCTGTGTCATGATGTATGATCCCAATGAACTCTTCACTAACACAACCGATTTTGATGAAATTTGGCATTTTATGTGTAATTTGGTCCAAATTAAGATATAGGATAGTTTTTTTTATTAATTATCCCAATAATTTATAATCTTAACATTTTTAATTATTACTCAGCCACAGCAACGCGTGGCCGGGTATGCTAGTTACTTATGTAGACTAATGATAACTTAATACGTAGATTTTATTGGAAGTTATGTCTAGAATGGTGCATTGATTAACATATTTGTTTATTCAAACTATGTCTATTGACGATATGATTTAAATATAAATCAAAGTTTAAAAAAAAATTAAAAGGTGTTGGTACAATATTGATTAATATTTAAATATTTATGAATAAAATATTGCTTTATACATGCAGTTTACTTAGTCAGGATATCCCGTCTACAGATGAATGGTACATGGTAGATATAAAACAAAGTCGCTTCCCGCTATCCGTCTGTTCCTAAATTAGCTAGATTTCTTAAACCACGCAACGGTTTTTGATGTAGTTTCTTAAATAATTAGAGTTTTATATGTATAATATAATTTCACCCGCGCAAAGCCGGGGCTTGTCGGTAGTCTACACTAATATTGTAAATAGGAAACATTAGTATTTGTGTAAGTTTGTAACGTTTTCCACAAAAACCACTGGACCGATTTCAAAAGTTCTTGCAAAATACAGAGCTGCAACTAAACTGAGTGATATATACTGCATATGTAACACTATATGTAGCACGGGCGCAGCCGGGTCGACCAGTCCTATTATAAATGCTAAAGTTTGTAAGGATGTATGTGTGTGTTTGTTGCTCTTTCACGCAAAAACTACTGAACCGATTGCAATGAAATTTGGTACGTAGACAGCTGGACAACTGGAATAACATATAGGCAACTTTTTATCCCGATATTCCTACGGGATACGGACTTACGCGGGTGAAACCGCGGGGCGCAGCTAGTCATTAATAATCTAAATCCATCGAGAGTTGTTTTTTTTACCTGCATCATATTACCCAGATACGCCCGCATAGGAGCAAACGCAAGCGTACTTCCCGTAATTGCGTGTAACTCTATATTATTCTATTAACTGCCTGTAATTATAGGCTTGTGTGCGTTAGTTTCCTTGTGTGCATGTGAAGAAAGCATGGAAGCTAATTGCGTGGTGGATTTGAAATTATTTCGTATGTTATAATGGGTGAATTAACACGTTTGGTAGTTGGGACTTTGTAACTGTCTCAGCTGGCTTGGTTTGAACCCACTGCTACGGAGGGTTATGATTTTAAATGACTGTCTATGAGCGTTGTATGTATTTAAATGACTGTCTATATCCAATCCGATGGTAAACCTTACAGCCCTAATTGCTGGACAGATTTTGACATATACGCACGAACTCGGGGCGAATCGCTAGTAAAATATACACGAGTAAAACTTAGTTCGGTATTTTTATAATCTCTTTTGCCTGATCAATTTTCGCTTTTATAAATAAAACTTACAGATAATCCCCGATATTTTGTCGGTATCCCAAAATATATTCAGAATAAATCTTAAGAGTATCTATTGCGAACTGAACGGAAACGGAGGTCTAGTTTATAATAGGAAATTAACATTAAAGTTCTATTCGTAATAAAGGTAAAACACACGATATCTTTGAATGACTGGGGACCCATGAAATTCAATACTTGCACCGCCCCGAGAAACCTTTTAACCGCAAACCGAAATGTGTATTGGGACTAGATTTTGGCCGGGGTGTGACCTGGGTTGACTATTTCTATGTTAGATTTTCTATTAATTTAGTGTAAGAGTGGGTAATGGAGCCGTTGGCTCGCCTAATGGAAAGTGATAGACACAAAATATTTACAAATGCTAGCAGTTTTTAGTGAAAGGGATACAGAAAGGATTGGCGACGGGAGAGAAGGGAAGTACTGGGAGGAGTAAGGGTCCAACGGTTACAGTACCTACGAAACGCAGTAGCATAAGTATGCTACTATTTTATGCTGACCTTCTATAGCGTGTAAGTAATTTATCAGTCTTGTCTCTTTTAATTTTCGTTTTTATACCATTGAAATGCTTTATAAATGAGAAATTTTGGAAAATATAAAAAATTTGACCACGAGGCGGGATCGAGTCCTGTCTCTTCTAATTAACTCTGCATTGATAACTTAGATAGATACTTTATTCTTTATTCATGTAAATCAAGGATTTATTTGTAAATAGTATAAAAATAAATTAAGCATTAAGAAAAGTAAGTATTTAGCTCAGTATAAGTTAGAGCCCGTTTTGGAATAGATTAATATTGATATAAGTTAGGTATCAAAAATTCAAATTAAACGGTTTTTGTTAATTTTAAAATCAGATCAAATATGTACAGTAAAATATATGCAAAATCTATTTAGACTGAAACCTTTTATGACTAAGCAGCTAAGCAGTTCATTATTATAAATACATGACAATAAACTGTTTTTTACATAAAGTTGTTGTGTACATAATTTTTGCGCTGTTGTTTCAAAAACAAGCTGCATAGAATGATAATAATTTCGCAATTCCAATGTGTATAAGAATTCGATGTAAAAATAGCAAAATTATATTTTAATTGATGTTAATTGAAATATAATGGGAACATTCTAGACTTATTGTAGCAATATCGTGCTTAACAACTTAAATGGGTAATTTACACCATTTACATTCAATGACTATTGAAAAGATAAGTCTTTTATTTTTTAATGGTAAGCCATATGTAGTTAATTAGGAAGTGACGTCCATAGGTATATTTAAATCAGAAGTTTACTTTAAGCTTTATTTAGGTATTTATTTACATAGGTCTTAATCTGATCCGCATTTTCAAAAATTGATCATATATATATGATGAATACATGTCGGCTTACCTACGAAAGGTAGGAAACTATTCGTATGGCTACTAGGTAACTATTTTTATTTCCTATTTCTGTTTACCTCATTTTTACTATCTATTTTATCTGGCTATTAACGAATAATTTATTATGAAATTTTAACAAAACTATCACACACATGTTTGGTTCATAGCTTTTGGAAATATGTTGCTTGAAACTGTATTCAATATTTCATAAACACTGTACACGTTGATCAAAAGTTATAACTTGACCTTTGTTGCGAGCACACTCCCATACAATACAAGGGTCAACTTCACTGGTAGACCTCGCCTTTCCTAAAGCGAAGCGATAGCGGCTTGCCAGTTCAAAATATAGTCACCGATACAACGAACTAATTGGCAATTCGAACCTCTACATGTGCCCGCTACGTTCGAATTTCGAATATACTTTTTTTTAAACAACCGTTGCGCAAGGGCCCTCGATTTCCGAACGCTACCTATCTATTGTTAATTCGGTATTGCGCGGTGACAATGCTAGCATATTGAGTGACGGCAGATGTTGGAGGCAAATGAATGTAGCCAGTGAAAAAAGTGGTTATAAGAGGTAATCAATACCGTTGATGTTAGCTCGCTGAATGCGAGATAAGTACCTAACTTTTGGGCATGTACCAAAATATATCTTTTTAATCCTTTCATTGGTAATCAATTTACCTATTATTCGATTGTGTTTCGTAGTACGTTGTCTTTTTAATTGGCTGTGGTTTAGTTTCAATGTAGCTCGTTACAGAGTTACTAAAGAGCACCTATCTATACCCATTTATATAAATATCGAAAGCTTGAATGGATAAAAAATTTACAAATAGAAGCAATTGATCATGAATTTATAGTAGGGCCTTTTTACGGTCACCTGCTGCTTATTTTATAAAATATGTAATTAAGGAATAATATAGACAGACTGACAGATTTTTTATTACCTTCTTGATATCTATAAAATAAGCAAATTATTGTAAAAGCCAATATAGATTTGAAATGCATATGAATAAGTTTTACAAAGTTATTTTAAATGCATTTAGATTGCTTCATACGAAAGCGATATCATAATTTAGTTATGAATCCCTAAACCATTAACATATAAACCACAAATAAATTCAGACATAATATTAAAATAAAATCATCGGAGATATTAACGATAACAATACAATATGCAACGGTGGCGCGGTGATCTATAGATCATTTCGTTCGATCCCTATTAGCGTGGATCGAATATGCCACGCCTACGTGGAAGCCCACTGAGCATTAATTGGATGAGAAATTCGATGACGAAACGCCCATACGACGGTTGTCCCGCTCGCTCGCGCGCGTCCCGGCGCGTCCACCCGTCCCTTTCGCTCGCTTGTGTGACGTCAGTTTTTGTTCGTTTTGTGCGCGGGCGCCGGGCCGCAATGCGCGCGCAAGCTCCTTCCACACAAAATAAAATAGAATGCCAGTTGATTTTTATTTTTAGATGTATCCGACGCTGTCGTCGTGTGCAATATTTGTATCGGATAGATTGTTTTTTGTGCGCAGTTTTATATGTCCAATCTGAAAGTAAGTCGATGTCGGCGGGTTTGAAACGCCGAAAATATTTTTCGTGAGTTTTTAAGGAGTTATTTTTGACGGCGCGGCCGAGTCGGGCTCAGAATTAGTGAGGTGGTATTTAGGTGTTTTATAATTCGCATATAGATATGCGTTATTTACAATACGCTTGGCTATCTATAGTAATACATGGGTTAGTTACATGTAAAGGCGATTAGATATGTAAGATGTTGTAACTAGTTTGACAGCAAACTTAATTTCAGTTACAGGTACTTGTGTAGATATTTTATCAACATTAAATCTATAAAACGTAGTTATTTTGCAAATATTTTTGCTAATACCTCATCATCTTTTTTATCTAGAACATGATACAATGGTACCTACGCTCAATTATAGAAGTATCTCACTGTTTTTTGTTTCTCTAAAATCGTTTTTTTTACATATTTTTGAAGCAAGTTATTCGTAGCATAAGAAGTAAATCTTATGAACAACATAAAGTAATGGTTCATACTTGTATCGATGTTTAGTTATCTGCTTGCTACTCTGCAACAGATGGCGCTTTAAAGAAGGATATTTCTCAGGAAGTATGATATGTGATAGTATTACAACACACCAACTTACGTTAGTTTTATAGGTAGTATTATTAAATGACATACTATACCTTTCTACAAGTCTTTTAATTAAAGATTTTTATAATATAGTTAGGATATGTCGATTATGTACATAATATAAAGATTAATCAATATTTTGTAAATTATAAATACTAAATAATATCTATAATTATAGAAAACAAAAGTTGTACTTTTATCTAAATCAAATATTGAGGGGTTAGCATGTTTGCGGTTTAAATTCATTTCGAACTGAAAGTTATATTATATATTGATATTTATTAGTTATTAGTTACATAATATTTATTATTAAGACGCCTTAGAGATATGTTATTAATATGTTTAACGCACACTCCCGAAACAAAACAGATTCTTAATTCAAAGATTACTCCTTTTTATGTTTTCTATATTAGGCTTTTATAGTAAAAATGCCATTCAGTCTCAAGAAAAAATCATAAAGCACTCAACAAAGCCCTTATTTTAAACAAATTACATCTAAATATAACAAACAACGAATGAAAGCGAAGCACAAGATCTCACAATGCGAAATAGTTGTTTTTTCAGCGCCGCAAATCAAAGTTAGCCTTAACCCGCGGTGGAAAGATCTAAAATTGTTCCTAATTAACTCTCGACTACTTGGCTATAACTTGCTTGGAGTAGAGGCTTTTCTCTCAGAAGTTTCCCCTAGGTCTCGAGGAGTTCTTAAGGGAAGCGATGCGTGATGCCAACTGCAGATAGGTACGTGGTGCGACATAGATTGAGCTCGGAAAACCATCGAGATTCATATACAGACTTCTTATATTTATAAGCCTTGATATGTTTAAAAGCTCTTTCAGTTCATGGTAATGTGGATACGGCGGCTTTGTTTTTACTTTTGTATGAATATCTTTAATATTGTAATTGGAGTTTAAAGGGGAAATGCTGTGTAAGTTTTTATAGTGTTAATACGTTATATTGAAATTAAAATATTCATTTGTAATATGATTTGCATTCTTTATTCAGGCAAATGTGTGTTGGTGTTAACTCTTTACATAAGTTTTAAATGAATCCTACTAATATTATTATTGTTGCTCTTTCACGCAAAAACTACTGAACCGATTGCAATGAAATTTGGTACGTAGACAGCTGGACAATTGGAATAACATATAAGCAACTTTTTATCCCGATATGCCTACGGGATACGGACTTACGCGGGTGAAACCGCGGGGCGCAGCTAGTGATATTGCTTTAACTTAAGTAAGTGATACATCTTATCATAGAACATTATTTATTATACCTATGTAATGTGTTTTCTATTGATTGTTTCTTTCCTTTTTGAATTACACGTAACAACTTTATTTGGCATTAAACCACTATGATTAGCTTCTATACAAAATAGCCCTATAAACAAATAACTCAGATTCTTAAGTTTCAAAAATGACTATTCGATGCAGTATTTTACAACACACACAAATAAAAACAACTGTTAGGTAATCCTTAGAAATGTCGTCATGATACTCTATCATATATTAACATTACGTTATGATATTTTTTGTTTAATTATGTCAGTTCATATTACAATATGAATAGCCGTTTAACTTTAAGGGTAACTACTAACTGCATGAAACTATATATCTCCGTTTTGTATGTTTTTAATTTCCCTAGGAAGTGTTCAATGTGGTAGTCGAGCGTGCTTTGGCATATTTTTTTTTGACATTTATGTCACCTTCGGCAATGGAGCTGGTGGGTCGCCTGATGGTAAGCGCTATCACCGCCCTACCTACATTTGAGAGGCGTAAGTTCGAGAGCAGACCTTGCACCTCTACAAATGGATTGTTGATTTAAAATTGGATAGTAATGACGAGAGAAATAAAGAAAAGGATTGGTAAGGGTAAGGAAAATGATATGGGCCTCCGGCTCCCCCTCAGCGAACGAAACACAGCAATATGCTACTATTTTCGGTGTTCTGTGGGGTGTGGTACTTCCCCAGTGCGAGCTGGCCCATTTCGAGCCAAAGCGCGCCCAGCTACCACACCCCCAAAAACATGGGCTATGGTGGTCTTCCATGAATCAGTTTCTTTATCCCTTAAATATCTATGAATAAGGGATAAAGAAACTGATAATCCTATATCCATCAGGCGACCCAACACCTCCTTTGTCGACTTTGACATAAAAAATTTATTACCCATTTGAAACCCATGTAACATATAACCAGCTCGGACTTGACCAGTTTATTATTAATGTCCTGCGTTCCATATAGGATTGTGACGTGGCGTGACTAATTGTGAGCAAACTAGGCGCTGTGAAAAACATTGGCTTGTCATTTATAATTACAATGATACGAAACATGTACCAGATGGACCTTTACAATAATTTCAAGAAATCGTTTTTGTCGATATGTTTAATTGAATATAATGTTCTAGTCAATTAAAGAGAGGTAATGAGTGCGGTTCATGGTTTATAAGCGTTTTGCACGAAAATTGAATATTAAATGTAATTATTTTGACTGTAAAAAGTTTATGAGTATTTATATACATTCTTATATTATGTCTGAAAGCAAGAACCTACTTCCTTCATACTGTAGCCAGTATAAAAATAAAATATTTAAAAAATATGATCTCTAGTTTAATTTCAATGGAAGACTATATGTTACATTTATCTGTAGCATTGAAGAGCACCTACAGAAGCCTGTTCATATAATACTTGGGTCTTAAAATAATTCGTTATCAATATAGAAATATAGAATAAAAAGATAAGAAAATGCATACGTCTTACTCTCTATACCACCCTTGTTATGGAGTGTATGAGAACTGTAGTTTCAACATAAAACTCATAATCCACGAATAATGAATATATAAAACACGTTCTTTTTTAATTGCACCGAATGGCATCAAGTAAATTAGGTAGATAAATAAAAATGGTGATGAAATCCAGTTTGAATTCTTAAAAACTTGTCGATAAAGAACTGTTTTTCTTTAAAAATAATAATCATCTTTTCTTGTGGTAACCTTTTGATATAAGTAGGTAATTTAAATATTAGCAACGCAACCTTTAAAATGATAAAAAATAGTACAAAATATATACGTATTTTGTATATTATAGACGAGAAGGGAAGGCCACCTGATGGATTGCCGTCTTTATAAGATAAGGGATAAGGAAGGAACTGATGAAGGGAAGAAAGGAAAGGGCTGTGGAAGAAGGAAAGGTGGAGAGGATTTGATATGACGGTTCAGGCCATAATTCACCATATTGACCGAGTGCGGATTGCCAGATGTCACATGTGGAGGAAATTTTGATTCTTGGAAATGCCAGTTTCTTCACGATAAATCCAAACTTTTCTATTAAAATCCGGGGTCCTAAACACACTATTGCTCTCATTCATTAATCATAATTACCCTTTTAAGACAATTAAACACTTATGTTAAAGAAATATTATTCACCTGTAATTATATTTCACTTAACTTAAATAAAGTTATGATTATAAATCTATGTTTTATTTTTTCCTCACCACCCATACAGATTACTTGATTATATATCAGGAACCATTACTTACCCACATCAAAGAGATATACCTCGGTAAAAGGCCTTCCTTTTCCAATGTTCTGAAGACTTAATTGTAGCTAAGCACGTACATATATAAAATTATATATAAGTACTAATAGTTTAAAGAAATATCCGCCTTAAGATCAACGGCTATTTGGTAAAAATATTCTTTACCAGACACATGAACATATAAATGCCTGAACGATGCATATAAATACGGCGTATATACATATATACTTTCACATGAAAGTTTGTTTGTTTGTGTGATTGTCCGTCAATCACGCTGATACTACTGAATGGATTTTGATAAAATTTGGTACACAGGCAGGGTATGAGGTAACTTAGGTGAAAGGATACTTTTTATTACGATGAGATGTTCCCTTGGAATTATTAAATCATTTGTAAATGTTCTAATTCCACGCGGGCAAAGCCGCGGGCGGAAGGTAGTTTATAATAAGAATGCCTTTTAAAGTTTTTTCTTCCTATGACTGTCTCGTGACTTTAAGCTACATTGAGAAGTCTATTTACACCACCAAGAGATCCTAAGCATTGAAGTTCTAATAATTAATTACAGCCGAATGTCTCAGATTCCGTGAACCGACAAATTGTGTAATTTTTCTGAAGACTATTGTAACTGTTCATTTATAAAATCAACTCAGCTAAGGCATTTTTCACGTGGAGATTATTGAAACGCAACGAACCTAAACAATTAACATTAGACTACGATTGATAAAAACAATATCAAGACATAAATCCTACTAATATTATAAATGAGAAAGTTTATAAGGATGTGTGTGTGCTTGTTACTCTTTCACACAAAAACTGCTGAACCGATTGCAATGAAATTTCCTACGTAGATAGCTGGACTAATGAAATAACATATAGGCAACTTTGTGTCACGATATTCCTACGGGATACGGACTTACGCGGGTGAAACCGCGGAGCGGAGCTAGTAATGTATAAATTTAAAATGAATATTACCTCAATTGACTGAGAAAATATTTAGCACCATAAAACGTATACCTAAGTATTTTTGGGTAGATAATTTGTATGAACACATATATCAATAGCATTTCATATCACAAACTACTGTTAAAAAACCTTTTATCCTACCAATAAAACGCTAACAATCCCTAACGACTATGCTTACTCCAAACCATCAAAACCGCGTTAAAAGAACCACATTATCAAGCTAATTTGATCTCTATCTCATTGAATTAAGGGAGTAGCTGTATGTCTCTGTGGATTGTAATTTCTAAGCCCACCCACAGCGATTTCCTTCGAAAGTCCTCTATAAAAATAACTTGGTTCTTTACAAGCGGGCATATGAACTCGATTACCTGTTAATGAAATGATTATTGTCGTGCTCAGCATTTGTTAGAAGATGTGAAATGCTTACTAATACATGTATTCACCAAAAAAGGAACCACATAATTGTCCAAGATACAATATGCTCTGAAAAAGGAGACATCAGATCAGATAACTAAATCACTCGCATTATTGTATTTTCATACAGCCAATATGACTTTATTATTAAAAGTGTAATGTGTTATATCCTTAAGTGGATTTAAAATATTTAGTAGTAGTAATAGACTAATACATTGTAGTCACAAATCTCCATTTATTTTATTTAATGTGTATTTATTATAAACGCTGACGGAGTATTAGTAACTACATTGTAAAGTAAGTTGCTTTGAATATTTTTCAATTGTATAAACAAACGTAATCTAATCGTATTAGTACATATATAGCCTGTGTACCCTCAATATATGGGCTATCAAACACTGAAATAGTTTTTCAAATCGGACCGGCAGTTCCTGAGATAAGTGCGTTTAAACAAACAAACAAACTCTTCAGCTTTATAATATTAATACAGATTTTCAACTTCGTATATGTAGCCGGAGGCGCGTTTCCTCACTTTTCCTTCCTTTCTTTCCTCATTCCCTTATCCCTTATACCTAAAAAGCGGCTAGCGCATTTACAATGCCCAACGTCTGCCAATGTAAATGGGCGATGGTGATCGCTCACCATCAGGCAAACCAGGCATCAGCTCATGAGTCTACTTTAAATATCCTACTGAATATTATAAATGCGAAAGTTTGTAAGGATGTGTGTGTGTTTGTTGCTCTTTCACGCAAAAACTACTGAACCGATTGCAATGAAATTTGGTACGTAGATAGCTGGACAACTGGAATAACATACATGCAACTTATTATCCCGATATTCCTATAGATATGGACTTTCGCGGGTGAAACCGCGGGGCGCAGCTAGTACCTATATATGCTCATGTGTTTACCAAACTCTTCGAAACAGTTTGACCGGTCATGATCTTTTGCATATATCCAGTAAGACTCAGAAAATATGGCAAACTATATTTTATTCCCTTAGTGATAAAGATGACTTGACAGAACTTTTCTCGTTCAGCTAGTACATTAATATGAACACTTCATTATGCCATTCAGATAATGATCGCTAATAATGAAACACGTGTAGTGAGTAGGTAATTTTTGTATCGCGTTGGCTGGTTGGCGTAACGCCCTGTTCTATCTTAAGGTTTCACATCGCAAAATATTTTGTAAAGAGTGTTTTGTTTTCTCTACTTATAATAAATAATAAATAAATAATCTATTCGACCTCGTGGCATCATTATAACTAGATGCAAATATTGTAATAGTGATTTCGGGTTTCGACGATAACAAGTTTAAATAAATTTACGCTTTCATAGAAGAAATGCAATTTTATCCATGTCTTAAATCAAAGCTTTATTAGTAAAGAAAATAGGTAAGAGAAACAGATGTGAGATACATCCCCGGTATACAAGGATATAAGTATATCTACTTTTTATTAGATAGCAACACACAAATCTTCAATCAACATAATATAGGTCGCATAAGTTTATTATAACTAGAGACGTAACGATTTCCAACACGCATTTTTTCAATGAATGTTTATATGGTTTTGCTTAATGATTTACAAAGTAGTGTGTCGCCAGTGTGATCAGACAGGTGTATGCATTTCTTTTTCTCCACATTATTTGTAATCTTTCAGCCCCTCTTCTCAGAAGGAGATAGAATTGTATTAACAGTAATATTTATAGCGCATAATCGCATCCCGCCAACTCGCACTTGACCGGGTTTAAGATATATTCTTAGAAAAAGGTGTCGGTTAAAATTGTTGCATTTGGCGGGCTTCTAAGCCGGTCGTGTGAGTGACGCGGTGGCGCCTACCGTACACCTATTCAATTAGTGATATTATGTAACTATTGCGTAAGTATTGACCACGATGCACGCAATGTGGGGGAGGGGGTATCGGTGGTCTGGTCGCTGCAGACAGGCTACTAGGTAATTTATTTATCACACTAATATTATAAATGTGCTAGTTTGTTTGTTTGGATGTTTGTCCGTCAATCACGCTGAAACTACTGAGGGGATTTTGATGAAATGGTATGAGCTGACTTGGGTGATAGGATTCTGTTTATTCCGATTAATGGAATGCAATCCTTGGAATAAAACAGGAATCTTGATATCCGGGCAGAACGGGGACGAGCGTCTAGTTTTATAATAATTGGATAACGTAGATCCATTTTCATAAATAAAATAACAATTAATACTGGTAATTTCAAACCTTTACCTTTTGTCTTTTTGTCTGGTTTCGGATCAAAATATCTTATTATTTAACATATTTTGATATTTTATGAAAATACCTGAACGAAATGTTGTCACGGGTTCCAACTAGTGGAATAACTGTCTTATTGTGGTCTGGTTAGCATGATTAAAAACAAATGCTATCTAGACTCTATAAGCTGCTTTAAAATGTGGGCAGTTCACACTGATCTGCTTTCAAATGTTAGATTTTCTTACCTCAAAGTTTTTGAGCGTGCACTCTCTGTAATCGTGCTAACTAGTTATCCTACTAATATTATAAGTGCGAAAGTTTATAAGGATAAGTGTATGTTTGTTACTCTTTTACACAAAAACTGCTGAACCGATTGTATTGAAATTTGGTACGTAGATAGCTGGACAACTGGAATAATACATAGGCGACTATTTATCCCGATGTTCCTACGGGGTACGGACTTACGCGGGTGAAACCGCGGGGCGCTAGTGTTTTCCTAATTAGCAAATTTTTGATTAAGTTTTCTCCCGTGACTGAGATTTGGCGAGGTAGAAAGTTAATACCTATGTAGGCTGTTACTAGAATCTTTGTAGTTTATATGCTGAAGCCTTGACTTTGCTCGCATGGTATGGCATGAAAATAAACTGTATGGAAAATTTCAGCCAAATACTTTTTATAAGCATAATAAAAATGGGTTTATTATGTTGTATATTATTAGTCTAGCTGACCTGGCGTTTGCAACACCGTTTTCTCCTTAATATTCATCCATATTTCCTACCACTTAAACCTTTCCCTAGCAATTATTAGCAACGCATCAATATTGAAATTATAAATATCGGTCCAGCAGAACTCGATTTATAACGAAACAAACGAACAGCAACATCTAATACAATACTTGTTCAGATCTCGCTCTTTGCCATTGATACATTTTATACGTAATAAACAATCCTTGTATTCCTTTACTTAAAATAGAGTACTGTAGAATCACTTACAATAATAACCTGTGTGTGGATCAAATAGAGGTGGCGTAGGATAGGATCAAATGGAGGCTCTTATTGTCGGAGGCCAAGACTCACTTTGGGTCACTGCGCCACTATAGTAAGTGTGGATCGAACATCCGATAGCGTGGAATAGAATCTTAGAAGTAGGTTGGTAAATGAAACAACTGTTATAATCAGAACATTTTATTTATGTCCAGACCCGATAAGCACTTTTATGTATAAACTAGCTGTGCCGCGCGATTTCACCGGCGGTCGAACCCACATGCTTATTTATATGGTCCATGGTCTTATTCTGATGACATCATCATCAGTAGTTTTTACGTGAAAGAGTTACAAACATCCATTGATCCATGCTTACAAAAGTTCGCGTTTGTAATATTAGTAGGTTAGTATATTTTACAAGAAATAGTTACTATTGGTTAGTTTCATATAGCTTAGGAGGAGGTTATCAATTTGACTATCAGGTGATCCACCAGCTCACACTTGTCAAGTACCTTCGTCTATACAGTCTTGTAGAAAGATTTTCAGTATTTAATTGGTCGAACCTTAAGCAATGTTTTCTAATTTTATTCTAATAGTAGAGAATATATCTCTACTCTAATACATACATGTAACAACTATTTTAAATAGACCATGTAATGATGTAATATATGACGATATTTTTTTTTATCTACGAGTATATTTCAATTGTTTCTTTCGGACAGTATCAATAATATGGCCACCAAAAAAAAATAATAAAATGCCTTCCCGCGTTTTGCTCTATAACTCATAACTATTCATTCACACACTGCAATTTGCTTTCTCATTACAATTTCCCACGGCCGTCATAAAAACGTATTTGAAACTAGCTGGCATTGTGAAACGGTTTCACTTAAGCATCATTATTGTATCTCGTCAGAGTATTCGTAAAAATATATTCCGATTGAAAAATAACCCTCCAAATTTAAATATTCCATCTTACCGCGTTTCCTTTTGAAGATGGAATACTCAATAATTGTGTCTCAAACCGCTCAATACCACCCTTCACCGTATAGAACCTAGTCGAATTAAGGCGGACGTCTTGGCGCGAGAGAAATCTTGGTAATGTATTGTTGTTTTAATTTGACAGGGTTGTAACGCCTCTGAGGAGGGTGGATTGTATAATAAGTGCTTAAGGAAGAAAATTCGCTTATGAGATAGGGAAGGTGTCTGGATTAAAGTGTTCCGCGTTTAAATTGTTCGCGATACTTTCTAGGGACATATTGAAAAATATTACGTGTATTTATTTATTTCATTAAAATTGCCTACTCTGCTTAAATCTGCTTTGTTTAATTTTTATAGTTTTATTGACGCAGTAGCGACCTTGAGATGGCTTTATAAAATTTTATTGCTGAATCTAGTCAAATTGTAGATTCAGCAAAAAATGTTATAAAAGTTTGACTCAATTGACTGGTCTTCACGTGTCTAAAGAATTGATCTATTTGATTTATTTTTTCATGGTTATAAATCAAATCTTCGAGAACTTTTTGCCAAGAATTTGCGCGCCATACTAAAAGGAAAATAATATTTAAAAAAGTTTTCATGCAGAATATGAATATTAAATATATATGTGAAACTTATATGAGCCTAGGCAGAAGCTTGTCACATAAGTTTTTCTCAAGTTATGAACTAGAGTTATAAAAATCACTGCTAGAACGCACGTGCTACTGTGGGTACAACGACTTATCTCTCCGATCGTGTCAGAATTGGAAATGAACTATGAAAGTGATGGAATAAATAATTAACTTGTGTTGGTACCCTTACTCTATGAGACATCTTCTGCGGAGTTGGCTATTTATACGTAATGGCTATTTATATTCTAAAATTATACTTCACGCTTGGCTATTCGACAAAAATACTGAGCTTTATTACCATTCTATATCGACGCTCGCAAACGAAATATATTGTTTTCTGTTTTTTTTAAGATAATCAAACATGTTTTATACAAAATAAATAAGTTCGTTTATATGATTGTATTTCAACTTGCGTTTAGAATTAATGCAACTTTCGGAAACATAAAAACATAGCACGTTATTACCAGAGACAGTAACAGTCACATCAAAATTATCGATAGGTGAATAAGTTTACGCGCTACTCACCAGAAGGTGGCGCTGTTACTAACCTAGATTTAAAAATAATGTAAGCATACCGTGTTAAAATGAATTAATTACAAGAGATAAATTGGTTTCGGTAATTAAAGAAAGGAAAATTAACTTCGCATCACTTAAAACATAAAGCTGTTGTAAATTGAAATAATTTCTTGTCATATTATTAATTTTCCATTTCTTATAATAATTTCTACAATAGTCATTATCTACTTGTACGCACATATAAAGCTTCCTAGCTTAATAAATATTTATGAAAATAGAGTACCGACTGCGAATTTTTTGTTTTGTGTTAATGATATTTATACATCTTTCATTTGATATCCATATTGCTATGGTAAATAAAATCCCACCTTTTATTTGCTGGCGTCAAGTCGTTATTTTATATAGTCAATTATATTATCGATGATAACAACGATATCTCATAATCACTGTGTCAAAATCAGGCCTTCAGTATGGAAAAGGATTACTCTCCATCTGACGCAGTCGGGTAAACTCTTCAAGACATTAACGAAACTACTGTGTATTCTATTGTGTGATTATATACAAAATGCCATGATAGTATTTTTATTTATAGACTGGAAGCCCCACTTCCGTGGGATATGGGAGCCTTGTAGGTCTATAGGGCGTATAGAAATAGGCACAGTAATGACCTACACCGGACGAAGTTCATGGTGCACTCTATGGAAATGGTAAAGACATCAATCCGTCCTTTACAATATTTAAATAGATAAAAATTTTAATATGTGTATACATGTGAATTGAATTATTCGAAAGTGTATTTAATTATTTTTTTCATTAACCACGTTGTGGAATCATGAATATGATTTTTGTTAATATTTTAACACGCTTTTAATAGCTTCACATGTATGTTTGTTTGTAACCGTCTCCCAAGAACTCGATTTTGCCCCTCTTGACGGATAAATTTTAAAAGTAGCTTAATATGTATGTTGTTGGTGTTTAAATTTTACCAAACCTATCTGGTTTTAATTGATTTGAGCTTACTGGATACCTAATAGGCACCATAATTTTTAGCAAATTCAGTGAAGACATATTCTTAGTAAAATTACACTTATATTTTATAGAATAACGAAAACGTAGGATCTTAATTCAAATAGGAGCAAAGGTCTACGCACTCCTTTACTTAAGCAAGCATACCAAGGGGCTATTGTAGGCTAGCCGCACTTCCAGTGACTTCCGCCGTAAACAGGCGTAGAAAACTCTACCTATGTCACAGTAGGTATAAAGACCAGTTGGAAACCGCAAGCATAATTGACATACGAACAAACTAATTCTTTGGAGCTTATTGTATTTGATTTTATGTTTCTTACCCCCCAATGTAAAGATAAAAGTATATTTATTTATATCTCGCTAGTGCCAGAGTTACAATTGGATAATATTTTGAAGAAATAAGTGCACATTTTGTCAGAAAGAAATAACACAGCTTTCAAAGGGTGAAAGAAATTTTCAAATATTTCCCTCGATAGTATTTGTTTTCCCATAACAAACGTCATAACGTCACATTATTTGCGTGAACACATGTGCTTACTGTGCTAATAAACTTGGTATATCTCTAATAATTAACTACTCTCCTAAATACGGAACTTTGAAAGGAACCTATATACCTGTTTGTTGCATTTCGAGACACAAATAACTAATCGTGTCGTGTCGATGAAATTTATCATAGTGATAAATTAATTGTTATAGTTTGGATTGTCAGCTCTTCATTTTATTCGGGTAGGTTCCACACGAGTGTAGCCACGGGATGACGCTAGTATATGTGGGAGTCGAGCATGCTTTGGCCCGAATTGGGCCAGCTCGCACCGGAGAAGTATCACTACCCCACAAAAAACCGTAGTGAAATATTAGCAGCTACTGTGTATCGTACGGTGAGTGGGGGAGCCGCAGCTGCGTTTCCTTTTTCTCACAATTTCCAGTCCATTCCTTCTTTCCAATCGTCAATCCTTTCCTTATCCCTTTCCCCTAAAAAGCGGAAAGCGCATTCGCGTAGTTCATGAGCGGTGGTGATCGCTTACCACCTCAGTTGCCCGCTATGACATAAAAAATAATATATAACGATACTTGCTTAATTTTTATAGATACGAGTTTTCATAACTTTTGATGATGATCCGTTAAGCTTACCTATCTAAGTTAAAATGAGAATAGAGAGGCAAAATGTATAAAAAATTGAGTTTATAGGATCAGTGAATTTTTCAGTAAATGGTGAAATCAATGTTTTAATTATTATACGTTGCATCATTCTCTCTCATGCAGCATCTCTTACTAGATATATTAGATAGATAGACTTCACACACTTCAACTGCTAGTACATACTCAATGAAACACGTTGTGGTACCCACCTACTATTCCTTAAGAAACATGCATGTTTTAAAGGTATTTAAAGCATCTCTCTGGGAATATTATGACTAAGACAGGTTCTCGCCATTTACTCCTCCTACATTGTTCATTTTACTCATGACATATATTATAATCATAAAATATATCTATAATCATTAGTTATATCTATGGTAAATGCTCGTGTGGTTTAAAGAAAATAAAACGCACTGTTTCCTTTACATATTTATTATAGGTTTTACATTCATGAGTATTTTACAATATGAGAATTGTTATACTTAATTACAAACATATATAGCTCATAACACAAATATAAAAACAAAATATAAAAATACATGTTGCAATTTTTAGGGGACAGACGTCTAACGTCAAATATGGAAAAAATTAATAAAATATGGCAAATTAATGTGAATATTTTACAACCAATTAAATAATCGCGTATAACGATAATCGTCCATTAAATTATGTCACATGCCTACGTGCTAGGCAATAAACACAAGTGAAGTTATTTTAATTGACGTAACACAGTGGCGGGAAATTATACAATTTTCACAGATAATAAACAACTACGATGGGATTCAATGTTGATACCGATGCGAATTACATTGGAATTGTAGATTTTATACGATGGCAATTTGTCTAAATTGTTTTTTATATATTGTAAATATTTTCGTTGCGCGACAGTGAATGTATTGGTTGAAAAATAAACTAAAAATGCAATTACTTAAGGTACAAATTCAAATCAAGAAGTATTTATAGTAACCATGTGTATTCAACTAATTCCGAAATTACTTTAAAATTTTAATATACCTATCTCCGATTGTAACTTTTAGTTTTCGTAATGTTCTTCTAATAAATTGATTAGTTCTCGGCTTACTTGCCTTAATATATATGTAGGTATATTTAAAAAATCTCGATGCTTTAATGTGGTTGTTGACAAGTCATCTGTGACCTGATATCCAGCACGAGTCCTCGTTCAGGAATGGTTTAGTGTTTCGGTGCCCTTGTCTTACGCGTGTACCAACTGAACATAAAATGAACTATAATATATAAAAGAAAAAATATAAAAGAACACAAAAATATTTATTTCGACGCAAAGACACAACACATAAGAAAAATAGAGTTGTTCAAAGTATTTAATTTCAAAAATTTAACAGTTTGGGTTTACTTTTGATCTATAGGGCCTACCATAACGTCTTAAAGCAGTACTGATTCCAGTGTGGGATAGCGATTGTGCTAGATCTATATAGTTTTTTACCTGCTAACACTAGAATTAGCACTGCTTTGAGACTTCATTCTACCCCCCCTAATTCCTTAAAACATTGTTCCCCTTGTTTTATCGTAGCTAGGTCGACTTTATGTGAGTATATGAGTTTATATATCTATGTATATGGTATAAGTATTTACCATCTTTATATTGCTGATTTAATAAAGTGTTAGATGTAAAAAAGAGTATCATAGAAATGCCTCAAAACACAACAAAAGTTACATTATAAATTAAAGACAACATAAGAGAAGGAATTTGACAGATTGTGTTCATGTGGTTTTTTTTTTATACAATTTTGGAATGTAAAAATACAAATATAACTACGTTTTATCAAATGTGGACGATGATTATGATATTACGATTAAAGTAACCTTTGCTATATAAGTGAGTCATTAAATTAAAACTATTACAATATTTACTTACTTAAAAGCAGTCTCAAATTTTTTAATTTATACTAGCTGCACCCGGCAAACGCTGTTCTGCCTTACTCTTATCGTTTAGTGGTATGAAAAATAGATGTTAGCCGATTCTCAGACCTACCCAATATGCTTACCAAATTTCAGAGGAATCGGTCAAGCCGTTTCGGAGGAGTATAGAGACTAACATTGTGACACGAGAATTTTATATATAAGAAGATAAGCCACACGAAGGAACACAAATTATTATCGCTGAATATATTGAATATTCTGACAAAATGAGACTCAAATTTTTATAATTTTCAAAATAATCATGACAAAACACACTGTCAATTGTTTTTTCTTTTATCCAAAACTGAAGGTTTTTGAATTCGACTGCATTTGTATTGTTTTGTTGTTCGTGTGAATTATTGTCTTATAGTGGGAAATTTTGAATGACTTATGTAATTTTTAGTTTTAAAGCATTGATATGCTTTATAAATGAGAAATTTTGTTACGGTATGGCAAAAAGACGCGGGTTCGAATCCCAGCTTGTGATTGATTTTTTTCTATTAAAACTAAATATTTTATGAATAATTCAATAAAATAAATATTTATTCGTAATATTAATGGTTGATATAGTGAATAAATATTTAATTTTTAATTAAATAACATTACGTCTTATATTAATTAATATTTATTAGCTGGCGCCTCCTTTATATGCATAATACTATTTACCAACTGTGTTTAACTGACCGCATCGGCCACCGTGGTGTATATTGCTGAGAAAATAGTACCAGCCTGTCCCAGCTTCCTAATGCTATTCCTACTCATTAAATATGTATGAGTTTTTTAAAATTGCGTTAAGTAGGTTTTGAACTAAATAAAATAGCAACAGACTAACAAAATATCAAATCTCTCTATAACTTCACTTACACATACAATAATATTTTATAATTGAAACTTTTGTGTTTTTGAATTAATACATGAATTTTTAAAACCAATATTTCAAAAATTGTTTCACCATTGGATAGCTGTAACTTCACTGAGTGACATAGGCTATATATGTACCACGAGCGAAGCCGGGGCGAACAGCTAACTAGTAAGTAATAATTTGTTTGGAATCATCTGTTTTATGCACAGCTCTTTTCTCATCACGAACCTTTTTCGAACTTTTATTATCTCTCCATAAAAAGTAGCGTATTTCTTTAGAATTAAGCTATAGAAGAAAGCTATTAAAAGAAAGCTAAAGAAAGCTTTAGAAGAAAGCTATTTTTATAGAATATCGATGGTAAATATTTCGTTAGCGAAAAAACATATTTAAAAATATATACTTAATATAATTACCAGACTTTACTCTAGTTACTAGACGCTCATCCCGGCTCCGGCTGTATATCGATATTCCTGTTTTATCGCAAGGGATAAATTCTCCATCGGGATAAAGTCAGCTCATACCCTGTCTGTATACCAAATTTCATCAAAATCCGTTCAGTAATTACAGCGTGATTGACGGACAAACAGCAACCAAACTTTCACATATTAGTGAGATAACCCATTAAGTGTAAAATACTTTATAATTATTAACTCAACAGTTCAAATTTTAACTGCAAATCTGCCGCGCGCCGTGTTACTGTCTGTTCGTGTTCCAAGCGTCGGCTAAAATTATATTAAAACATTTTAAATTCATTGCATAGCGCGTTTTAATTGACAAATAAAACACTTTTTATTTGCAAGGGTTTGTATCTTTTGCCATTCGAAAAGTGTTTGAGGGACATGAATATATCTTTATTTTCGATGGAAATATATAAAAGCAATGTAAATATAGGATATATATATACTAATATAAGCTCTAGAAGATATCTATCTATAGATAGCTATCTATCACGTGTATCTATTGAATGAAATAAATAATGCTTATAAATAATTACTAGGAACATTGAATGATATTAAACCGTTTATAATGAGTGATAATTACGATGAAAGATGTTTACGTATTCAAACATTTTTTAAATAATTTATGTAAAAAAAAGTCTAGTCAACAATCTCGTGGGACATAATATAAATGATATTTAACTAAAATGTATTAAGCGTTTATTGATTAAATAAATCCAGTGAAACTGCATTTTATTCGAATGTTGAATACAAAACACAGCGCCACTATTTCTCTGTAAAATAGGAGAATATTATTACTTTGTTTATAAGCCTCATATAGTTCACAAATAAATTGGGCAAAAAACAATCTTTACATAACAATATTCATTTACATTCTATGGCCTTGTATTTCGCTAGTTAATGTCGGTTCCTTGTATAACGCTTTTTGTGCATCACGCATTACGGCGCATTATTATTCAAATTAAGGTGGCGACCGGTGCACGAAGAGAAACACGAGTAGGTACCTACCTAATTTGTGCGGTTAGCGTCTACTGCGATTGCACACCTACACGGGCCTTTTGAGCCTAGCCTATAGCGCTCCTGCGAAACAATCATTCTGTACAGTGAAAAATGTAGAGTTATTTTTATTCATTCGCTAAGATAAATCTCTACGTTAAAAAGTGTGTAAAATGAAATGAATATACTCTATACTTTACACATAAACAACACTTTCATCGTAAATGCAAACAATACGAAAAAAGAAATACTGAACAATGTTGCAAGAAAACTAGAACTATTGCCAAGAATTCAGAAGAAGCGAGGTGCTCGAGTGTAGAGGCGGGAGGCCGCGGAGACAACGCGAACCGGAGGGCCTGCTGCACAAAAGATATCGGCCGTAACGAGCTCAATTGATGAACGAACGGAAACGTGTCCAATTAGAAAGAGGCGGCCGCGAACGTCGCCCCCGCGCGCCGCGCTCGCTGCGGAGGCCGCGCGTCGCCGTGCGGGGCCGCGCGGGCGCCGGCGGGCGGCCGCGAGGTGTGGCGGCGACGGACACCTCGCCGCGACGAAAAAACAAGGCGCGCGGCGCCGCGGCCCCGCCCGCCGCCCGCCGGCCGGCGCGGGGGCGCGGCGCGCGGGGGGCCGGCCGCGCCGCGCCATTGGCCGCGGCGGGAGGGGTGTCGGAGCCGGCGCCGCCGGCGGCCAGTCGTTTGACGCCTGCCGCGCGAGCGGGTGTCGCCAGGGAACGCGTGTCATTGTCGCGCTACGAGTGTATCCGCGCGAGCCGCCGGCGCGTCATGGACGTTGCATGAGCGGGCGCGAGCGCGACCGCTGGAGCCGACGGGCACGCCGGCCGTGGAGCGCGCGCCGTGGGCCCCGGGCGGCGCGGGCATGCGCTTCGAGGGCGCGGAGCGGCGCGACGCCGTCGCCTTCCATCCGTTGCTGGCGCCGCGGCCGAGCGACTTCTCGGTGTCGGCGCTGCTGACGGCGGGCGCGCTGCCGCCGCCCCCGTACCTGCCGGCCGCGCTGGCCGCCGCCGCCGCGCTGTCCGCGCCCTGTCCGCTGCTCAAGCCGCCGCCGCCGCCGTATGCGCCGCTGCCGCCAGACGACGATGGCGTAGTCGACGACCCCAAAGTTACCCTCGAGGGCAAGGACCTCTGGGAGAAGTTCCACAAGCTGGGCACCGAAATGGTGATCACCAAAAGTGGCAGGTCAGTACGGGCCCGGTGACGCCGTGGTCGCTCGTGATCGTGCCCAGCGCGTACTACGTGGTCTGAGTGTTGTGTGTGCTTAGTTTACGAATCGTTTGCGTCCCGTGCCATACAGCGGTAAGTCCGAACAGAATGTGTGTAGCCGTGTACAGCGGTGTCTATCGAAAGTAGAGTCAGCGTGGACTTGTTTACAAAACAAATCTGTGCCGGAATAATTAGTAACAATTATGTTATGACAGCAAATGCTGTCTAGAGAAATGATAAAGAAGTAATTTTATTCATAAATTTGGTAACCGGCCCGACCGGTCCGGTATAAACTATGCATAAATACAAAACCGCTTCTTCGTTTAGCTACAGCAAGTCGAGAAATGATTTTCTTACATGTTGTTATAGTATGGCTTCTCTAATAAACGATAAATGTACAATAACAAGAAAAACGAATCAAGTATGCCCGTACTTCTAATAATTTCTATGCAAATGAAAACAACACACATGAACCATAACACAACTCTATAATCTGACAGAACTTCCACTAATTCAGTCTTATTATCTAGTGAAATTGTAAAGTGACTTGTTTAAAATACGAATATATCTAACAATAAAGCATAAAATAATTAAACTGATTTAAAAAGAAGCAACTAGCAATGCAAAAGTGTCGTCATAGGCGCATTTTTTCGCCAACTCTACCGCCCGTCGGGAATCTTAATTAGGCATTTTTTTTATATTTTCTCATTTATTTTAATAAAGAATTGTATGAAGATATAAAGAAATCATGGACGAAAACGAAATGTCTCTTTGAACATAGCCTATTTTAAGAAAATAGGAAATATAAATAAGTGTTGTCTTATTGAAAAAATCTTATTGGTCTAGATGATTTAAAAGTTAAAAAAAAATGCCTGTTTTATATTTATTTGCACTTTATATCGCTAGTATATGAGACAAAATTAATAATAAATGTAATAGACATAATTAATTGGAATACAAATATAATTGGAATAAAATATTTAAAATTGTCTTCAAAAAGTATTCCGACAAAACAAATTAAAAAATAATTGTCCTTTTGATTACTATTTATTAAATTAATTTAGGTAAATTATATTTATTGTGTAGGTGGTCTGTAAAAATAATAAAATTATTAACTGTGGATAACTGTAGATAACACTGAAATAAAATCATCAACCATCTATACTACTTATAATTTAGCTGAGTGTGTTTGTTTGAATGCGATAATCTCAGGAACTACACAACCGATTTCAGAAATTATTTCACATGGATATATTATGATTCCTCAATGCTATAAAAGTTATTATATACATCTACCATGAGCGAAGCCGGGCGGATTGTTGATATTTAATATTATAGGAATTTCGACATTCAAATTGAATGCAAAGTTTGTTTTATGAATGAAATAATCAAGGATACCTAATAATATAAATGTAACCTGAATATTATCTTCTAAAATGTTTCATCTAATTTAGATGAGGACTCATTCAATACCTAAATAAACAAATCAAATAAAACCTTACCCTAATAATTCATCCATTCTAAGCTATCTAACCTTTTTATGGTCAGACCGAAAACTAAAAATGATATCTAAATCATAAATATTTTTCAAATTAAATGTTAAGGATATTTTTATGTTAATTATTTATATGTTCTCAGGAATTTTAAAAACCACACACATATCTTATCTGCTACATTGTCTACCTTAAATAATGTTTTTAAAATTATAAAAAAAGAGATTAAACTAAAATAAGGTAGGTAGGTACTTCAATAATTTAGTATGTCCAATCCAATTTATTAGAAGAAAAATGTAAATATATCACCTTTTATTGGCGGATGTACGTACCTATTTGATTGCATTAAAATAAACATTTTATGAACAAAAGGAATAAAGATAAAAACTTCTAAAATTCATGAAATTTAATAATTGTCATAGTACTTCCCCATGAAATTAAATATTGTAAATGCGCTTTGGGTTATACCCTATATTATTTAATTAGTATATTATATTATTTCTTAACGTAATTATTTAAATAATCCTACTCCATTCAGTTTAGATTTCAAATATGAAATGGAAAACGACAAATGTAAATTCAAGAATAAGGTTCCCACCGAAATCTTGACGTATAACGTGGCAATCAAAATTATTATCAAAATTAAATTTGCATTGTTTGGCTAGATTTTAGGAATGTTTTTATTTAACTGTTTTTGACGCTATACAAAATTAAAGATTTTTTATTAACTAAATAAGTTACACAAAAAAATGCATAGACAGAAAAAGAATAAAATTTAAAAATCGTTACGCGAAAACAATGATTTGTTAAAGTATCAAAACGTGGGAACCAAGGGGCGGTTACCGCCAAAATTTCAAGGGTGACACTTGAAACATCAAAGCGCGGGAAATTTTGAAAAAAGAAAACAACTCGGAAGAAAACCACAGACGATTATTTTGGCGCCAACAATTCTGTTGTTAAACTTCTTGTGAATGCGCAAGTGGTTAGACGAGTGATGGAAACTTTAGTTTTAAACTGGCTTCGCTAAATGAACTATCTTTTTTGTTACCTAGAATTAAATTAACTATCACTAAACCACATTCAAGTGTAAAATAAACACAACATAGGTGCATAGATATGTAAATAACGTCTGATACAACATATTAATCAACGCAACAATGTTATTTGTTATTTATGGCTTATTTTATCTATCATATCGCTTATGTTTTCTTGCCTTGTGAAATGAATGTATCATTATTTATAATTGAATTATATTAGGCTACTTCATCATAAAGAAATTAAAAGATTTTATTCTACCTTTTTGTAAAAAAAATCTACTCTTTAAGTAGTAATAGTTCAGTTCAAAAACTCTTACCACATTTAAATCCTAAAATCTGTTGAAACATTTTGTTTAGGGTTATTTAAAATTATCCAATGGGTGGATGTAAACGAATCGTAAGTGATAAATAAAATCGGGCCTTTGTGATTAATGAAAAATCGATATTTGGGATGATGTAAATGATTAATTTGTCAAGGTGGGTGTTTCCATGTCTTTTCTATAATAGATTCCTTTTCGAAACGAAGGTTTGAAGTGAGTAGGGTAGTAAGTAAAAAGTAAATTGTTAGTTGATTTCCATCAGAATTTTTAGCGAGTAATATAATACACCAATGACTGCGTGTTTACACATTGGCACAGATAACAAAGGCGTCGCATAGACTATGACATTAAATCAATTTATAAATTATAAACCGTCGAGATATTATATTGTTGACAAATTGTATCGCAGAGGTGTTTTAATTAAAGGTCACTGTTTCATTTATTGCATTTACCACGTGATATCGAAATGTTTATTAAATGATATAAGAGTTGAACTGAATCAATATACCTATCTAAGTTACGACTTATTTTAATACTAGCGGTACACCCCGGTTTCATCCGTGGTACATATATAGCCTATAGCCTGCCTCAATAAATGTAATATCTAAACTGAAAGATAATTTCAAATCTGACCAGTCGTTCCTGAGATTAGTGCGTTCATACAAACAAACAAACTCTTCAGCTTTATAATATTAGTAAAGATTTGAAAAATTATGTTACCGCTATTATGAGTAAAATCGAGCGGTCTAAAGAATTAAACTTTGTTAGTTTATGAAGCGAACTTTTACAAACGTATGTTCGTACATAAGTAATTACCCGAAAACTTTCCTTCATAAAATTGCAGGTATATTTATAAAAAAAGCAACGAAAAAACTAGTTTCACTTAAATTTATAAAATCTGTAGGTATTTAACGCATTTATTCAGAACATCCTTTAAAAGCTATATTTACCGCTTATTTCTATGTATTTTTTGTAGATATTGATATTCCTACTAATAATTATTGTACATGCGATAGTTACTCTGTTTGTCTTTGTGTAGGTCGTCTGTCTCTTTACGCCTAATCTACTGAACCAAATTGGATGATATTTGGTACAGAGATAGTCTGTGACCCGAGATAGGACAAAGGTTTTAGGGAATTTTTATCCTAGAACTCAATGGAAATGGTAAAGGGAGCTATGTGGGGAAAACGACGGAACGGTCTATCTTTTCCTTTGAATATGCGTGCGAAGCCGCGGGCGAAAAGATAGCAAAAATGCTTGAATTGGCATAAGTAGAACTATAAATACCAGTACACACTTTTCTTAAAAAAAAAATAAATGAATCGCTTAAAAACTAGACCAAATATAAATGGGACCTAACAAAAAAAGGAATTATGAAAATAAAATAACAAACGCAAAAAAACAGTCGAATTGACAACCATCTGCTTTTTTTGAAGTCGGTTGAAAACAACAATAATTAATTACGAATAATACTCGTAAAAATGAGTAGATACCTGACAATCATTATGTTGTTTTGAACAAAATATTCTAATAAGACATTTCAAGGAATAATACTTCTTGGATAACATGAGGGGCTCTTATGACAAATGAGAAAGAAGTAAAAAGTGTTGCCCTTTATAGCTATAAAAAGTGAGAAATTATGTAACACAGGATGGCTAATGAATTGCTTATAATGCGCAGTAATTTTTATAGTCCATTGTGAGTAGTGGCCAGTAGGTATCTATTCTCTTATTTTTATTGCCAGCCCAGAAAGGGAAAATAACAGATGCAGAAAATTATATAATCTACAATTAACAGCGTTTATGAAATTGTCACGGTGGGAGTTTAATTGAAAAATTTTAAATATAAATTAATAATTTATATTATTCTAAATGTGCGTTCCTTTTTCAAAATAGCAACTGTCGTTAAAATAAATTATTCATTATGATGGCTTGTATATTAGTTTGAAAAATTAAATAATCAATTAGGATCCATTAATTAGTACCTAGGTACATAAAATTAGCGTATTTATTCTATTTTATTTATATCAGCGAATTACTAATTGAAAAATTAATTTATTACTTTTATTTTAGCTTTTAAGTTTCTGTATTTATTGACCTTTATATTATGTACTTAAGTATATTAATATCTAGTACATAGGAACAATTGACGTAGGTCAATATTAAAATTTTTGATAAATTTTTTAGTAACTTTTTTATTTGTATCTATACGTTAGGTATAAAAATATATTAATACTTTTTAATTCTAAAAGACTCTACCATTTAAATATAAATGAATAAAATATTATTTGAGTTTTGTATTTTTCGTGGCTAAAATAAACTACAGACATATAGTTTCACCCTTCACATTCTGTACGTACCTAACCATTAAATAGCAATTTGCCAATTTTCAGATATTTATTTATGTTATAAGAAAAATATTGAAAAAAGACTATCCTTTGATTAAAGGTAAACGGCAAATCTAAAATTATATTGGACTAAAATAGGGTTGCTGCATGTTTTAGGTAGGTATAATTTATATTTTTTATTGACTAATAAGTATATATATTCTATTTTACTAAGTAGTGGCTGGTATATCTTTGTATATAGCAATACAAGGTTAATCTAACAGCTTTGGTCACTAATTTTGTTAGGTAAAAATAGCCTCGAGACATCTTTCTAGAATCTGTTAAATACACATAACCCTTTGTCTTGTTCCCTATAAAATTAGTTATTTTATTTAATCAATCACATTTCATATTATTTAATACATTCGAAAACAAATTGTAATACTTACCAAAGACTTATTTGTCATCCAATTAGCTTCCTCAAACGAATTCACAAAACAAAATCACCAATAATCTAATCAGACCATTCATTATCTTTTTTTTTTTGAAAATAATTCATCTTATTAAAATTTTTGCCAACCCTAGATACCCATATGAATTTTACTCAGTATTTACGTGTTTAGCAAATTTGTACCGTCACTGTAAGTAATAAAAGACGTGCTTTCTTGTAACTGTCTGATAGTGAACGCGTAAATATACGGAATTTTATACTAAATTACATTATAATTGGGTACTAGCTACGTTGATGTATTAGAGTCAACCATTTTATTGGTTTTGAATCGGAAAAAAGATAATCATAGCAAATTGATACTGAATAGATAACTATAATACAGATTACTAAATACTTAAATGATTGTTTTATTGTTTGTTTGGTATCAGTATTATGATGATATGATTTACAATCATAGATACCCGCAATAATCTCCAATCATACATACGTTATGCCTAACATGAGAAAAAAATCTAGAAAAATAAAAACTTCACTCTATTTTACGTAGTCGTTGCTATTAAACATTAAAAAATATATATTTATCGCCTATTGTAGACATGAAAAGGAGGAGAAACTACTGGCAAACCCTAGTTTTTTAGGGAGTCCTAGGGTCACAATAAATTTATGATTCCTTATAAGACCTGTTTTTCTAACAAAAAAAAAAAACTTATTTTAAAAAGTTTTATTGAGTAGAAGATCAATGTGATGTTCTTTTTTATATCTTGTATTGGAATAACAGATACATTTAGCGTGATAGAAAAATAGACAAGGAAAAGGCAGCGTTCTTTTTTTCCATTAATTCCCGCCAAACGTTTCGTCAAACATACATTAATGCAGTATTTAAATGATTGAAATAAAAAGAAAAGAAAATACGCACTTGTGCGGTGTATCTTACCAAATAGGTACTGGAGAATCTTTAGTGTTCCTATTTCCAGAAGGTTCTCGAAAAAAAAATCAAAATTAGCGTTATTTTTAGCAAAATACGCGCAGTGACCGTCACTCATGTAGAAGTAACTCGTGGTGTCGGCCATCTTGTGGGCGCGGTCTGAAACATTATATGTAAACAAACGTCTTATCGTTTTATTGGTATTATAAACTAGTTCTCTAATTTATTGTCTTTTCGAATGCGACAAACGCCAACGAAGAAAATTATTTATAGTAACCGATGGTGATAAAATTGGACTGTTTGATTTTAGTCTATTTTTTAGGTCACTTCATGATATCTAGTTAGGTAAGTACCTATAGTATGTATTTTAATGATTGTTCATTTATGTCTTGAAATATGTTTATAAAACAATACAATACCTACAATTGGTTACTTATCATCTACGATTATTCAAATTGAATCAAATTAAAGAGTTCTTATCGAACGAACACTTTAAAATTTAAATTTACACAAACATTATCTGAGGTATTATTTTAATAAATGCATGGGTATGTATTATGTACCTTATTAAGTTATTTTCTGCTCAATAGTTCGCAAACAAGAGTTACTTTTTTGTTAACAATCGATAATAAAAATGGGCAAAATAATTATTCAAATTTGTTAGCGTTAGCATGCTTACCATAGACTTCATTAAAATATAGATATTGTCTATGGCTAGACCCAGAGTGAAGACAAACGAGAGAAAATAGATAATAAAAAAAAGTATCGTGTTTTGTTTATGTTTCCTGTTTTGATGTACGCTTACGTCTCGCCAAGACAATCATTATTCACAATAACTCTTCATGCGATGTTGTTCATGGGAAGGACATCGGTAAAGGAAAATGGTATGCATATGCATGCATGCATGTTCGCTGAATGCGAAACGCGTGTTCGGCCGTGTAATAAACAACGAGTATTGCTAGTCTAATTGTTTCGTACTAATGCTAGCACATCTAATTGATTGATGCACAGATAACGTCTAAAATTCTTATGCAATTAGACTAACGAGTGTTGCCGCCTCACCGATTCTCACGGCACATACCGAACGAGCTAAACATTTAATGCAATTTTTCATAAGTTTGAATGGAATATGAAAATGATTCGAGTGAAACTGAATTGTTTTGCGGTAGCGATTTGTAATTCGTAGTCTCGATGCGCTGGCATCTGAATTCGCCGCGTTTTTCAATTTTAAATTAAATTCTTTTTTTTATAGTTAACTACCTGTATACGTGATTGATTTCTAAACGAATTTTAATACATTAGTTTGGTAGATGTTTCTAATACCTACCTATATAATAAATTTAGAATTTATAATCATCGTTATCATCACGATCAGCTCATATATTTGTTTCCACTTTCCTCTGTAAGGATTCAGGCCATGTCCACCACGCTGGCCAAGTGAGAGCTGGTAAATGTTGAGTTGTCGAGCTTTTAATTCTTTGACCAGTCAGTTTCCTCATGATATCGCCCTTCACCGTTCCGATCAGTAGTGATGTTGGTAATGTGCAGATGAATTAAAAAATCAATTATTTTTGTCACGTTCGTCTGTTCTCAAACCCCCGACGTTTCCATTACAATCCGGCGTTCTAACCACTAAGCATGTGTTTTTATAATCTAAAAACACATGTTAAATATAAATAATATGCCTGTGTAACTGTTAACTACTCTTGAAAACTTATAGTTATGAAGCTTTCATATTGTATACAAAATTCACAGAAACCTCTTAGCTTATTAATCTCAATCTATAGTCTCATATAGTACTGAAAATAGGTACTAGGTACTTTTACAAATATGTTCAATTGCTTAGTTTAGTCTAAGAATTATGCTTTCGTAGGTACTAGCTTTCGCCCGCTGCTTCGCGTTAAATTTGAAATAGTTTAATGTTATTATAAATATATACCCTTGAATCTTCCTTAAATCTTTCTTTTATAAAAACCACAACGAAATCCGTCTTGTAGTCATAAAGTTTAAAGAATCAATAGGGACATAGGGACAAACAGAAAGCGACTGTATTTTATACTATGTAGTGATTTAATACATAATATAATATTATCGTTATAAACTAGTATATAGGTATACTACCTTCTCCGTATATAATAACTACCAACTAGGTTCCTCTCTCCATAAATTTAACTTAAACAACCACATGCTGAGATGAAAAACAGTTGAAAATACCCCTTATATATAGACACATAACGTACATTAAATTAAAATATCTAATAAACTTTATGTATAAATATTTATAGTTTTAAATAACACGCGGATTATCGTTTTTAACCTGGTGTAAATAACATTTTACGTATTAAAAAAAATAAAGCGGTCACAGTCACTGCCCGTGGATATAAAAACATATAATTAATATAGAAGGAGAGAAGCAAAGCATTTATATTGGAAAACACAACATGTAGATTTATATATATAATACTAGCTTTTACCCGCGGCGTCGTACGCGTTAAATTCGGAGCAGTTTATACATATAAACCTTCCTCTTGAATAACTCTATCTATTAAATAAACCATCAAAAACCGTTGTGTAGTTTAAAGAATTTAAGCATACATACATACATAGGAACAGATACGGGAAGAGACTTTGCTTTATACTATGTAGTGCTTTCCAATAATCCGCAATTTTCCTCTACCAAAAAGTATTCAACGCGGCTAATGAAATTTATACTTCAATAAACATTGTCACGGAATTTATGCATAGTTATTTAAGTTTGGTGTAAATTTTGGTGTAAAATTTATGCATAGTTATTTATTTATGGTTTCTATATCCACAGTCCATGCAGTATGATGCCAGTAACAATTATAACACTGTAATATGAAAAAGTTTTTACAGCAGATTATATAATTACGCTGATAATACAGAGTAAACAAATTACAGACTATACATCGCAAATGGCTAATAAAACCCATGTCCTAATGAATACTACATAAAAAGTATTAAAAATTCGTATTATATTTAGCATGGTTTATGACGTGTTACAAAATTACTTGATAACTAGACCGTGGACACAGATGCCGGCTTTTTGTGTGAGCCGCTTTCAAGAAATGTGATTGCGATATCGTTTCTACACGCGATTAGTATCTATATGGTATAAATGATTGATTGTTTATTGTAATACGGCTAATTGGGATGATACTAAGGTAGCTGTCAGCGAACGTCTGATGTAAGACAACGGATTTATAGCAAGACTCGCTTAAAAGCTGAGAGATGGAAATCGATTGATTTAAATTTTCAATGTTCGGGAATTTTCTAGAACATGCCTTACTATAGTAGAACCTTTAATTTTAAACTAACAATTATTGCTGATATTGTAAATGCGAAGAGGTTGTTTGTCTTTTTTTTCTCAACACAATTTATGAATTTTTTGTTATGTTAGTAGACTAGAGAGAGACTCGATGAAACATTTCATCCCCACGGGAATATCCTTTAACCACGCATGCGAAACCGCGGGCGGAAAGCAAGTATCCCTATTTATTATTTACTATCCCATGATAGGTACCTACCCTACCAGGTTGCCTGGCAGAGATTGCTGTTTAGCAATAAGGCCTCTTGTACAAACGTCTTTTTTATTGTTCTTTTCTGTCTAAGTATGTCGAAGCCAAGTCAGGAAAATGCTAAAATGATGATTAGATACACGCAACATATGTATAAATCTGAAAATATTTATTAACTTTAAAAGAAATATGAGCAGATACCTATTTTCATTGAAACAAATTCTTTTTAATAAAACAAAACGAAATGGAACAGGCATGAAATCAATACAAAATTATCATTCAGTCATCTAAATTCTCGTCTTCAGAGACGATAAATCTTAATCCGTAGGTATGAAATAATCGTAAAAATTCCGATACAAATAGCCAAACGTTCAGCGCCAATTAAGACTCGCTTACTTATCGGAAAAAATTACAAAGTACGTATTTCTTGGATCCATCGGTCAATCCAAGGGGAATAGGTAAGCAACCGAGACGGTGCCGCTACGATACAATTATTAAATAGAGTCGATATCAAAACGCTGTCAAGGTCTGTCTATAATGTTGATTATTAAAGAGCGATATGGATGTTTTGGCGTGTCTATTGCATCGTTTGCATTGGAGTATATGGGGAAGTCTATGGAAATCTATTTTGATACATTCTTAAGTGCAATTTATTACGTAAAATAAATCGCCAATAATGAAAACTTGTTTAAACTAAATCGCTTTAAATTTACAGAAATAGAACAAGTTTAAATTGAACACGGTAGGCAACAGCTTTCAAATAAACAACTAATTTATCAAAATCGATTCACCCTTGTAAAAAGTTGTGAGTTGACAGACACAAAGAAAGAAATTATTTCAGTACAAGATATAGGTACCTATAATAAGTACAATCGAGAAAGAATGAAGTCCAAATAAATACAGTTATGAGCAACATCGAGTGAAATCCCCGCTAAGTACATCGATTAATCGTTTAACTCGAATTAGCATTACGTACGGGATATAAAAACTGACACGCCACCGATATGCAGTAAACAATGAATATTAAAAAGGCGGGCAACTGGGAAACCGGCGTTTAAGAATTACGTCAATTGCAATCAGTGTTGTTAGTTAAAAATATGCTTAATTGCAATAATTAAACTATGTTTTGTCTTTTGTAATTGAGAGACTAGACATTTGATAATTATTTGGGAGCTAGGTTTTCGAATGGTAAATAATTTTTGAAAATTTATTATATACTATTTATCGTCTCATATGTATCGTCCAGATTTTTTAAACTCATTACTTTTAAAAGCAATATATAAAAGGCCTAAGCCGCTTTCCAAAGTATTACAGCATTTAATTAGAGACGTGATTCTCAAATCAATATCGTATGTTTTATGACTAAAATTATTACAAAGAATGTCCCCTATAACAATTCTTTCCTTTGTACAAAATAAAAGGCTTTTTATCTACCAATTTACGACGGTACGAAGATACATATGTATAAAGCAGATAAAAGTTAATCTTTGAAATAATATGTTGTATCAAAAACATATTTGTACACAGTTTATATCAGAATATTATATACATATACTGAAAATTCTTATTAAAAAAATCAATACCTACCTCCTAATCTATTAAAGTCATATTAACAAATTAATTTCGTAGCTGGTGTCAGTCAAAACAAAGTAACAACACTCAACGGGGATAACTATTAGCGCCGGTTTCAATCCCCAAATCCCCATAGAGGGTTAAATTAGAGGGCGCGATGGTCGTAATCAACTAATTGACAGTTCATTTTCAGATATTTAACCAGTTACCGTTTAACATATTAACCAAATTACCAGCATGAAGAAATAGTTTTTGGTGTAACGAAAAGCTTTTAATTTTCTTTATAGTACTTAGCTTTTAAGTATATAATCTGTAATTAGTATTAAAAAAATACAATGAGCGCGCGTTCAAAAACATTTGAATAAAGAATCGAACGAGAACACGAAATGTGAAAAACAAATGAGCATTTCTCGATGGCCATAGACAATTCTCATTGTCATTAAAAATTAAAAATAGAACATCTACACACGGCACTCGAAAACGTGCAACGGTCGAATTCATTTACGTCGTTGTCGGAAATTACTCTTCAATCTGCATACACGACAATACATTTAACCTTCGCGCTGGTTCGATGACATCACCGTGACACACGGGCGTATAGATACCGCTTGATAAACACCCTTGTCCCACGCTCGATGTTGGTGAAATACATTGATGAGCGAAGCTTTGATGTGGTACTTTGAAGGCGGTACCGGACATTCTGAATATAGGAAAATAACGCGTAATTTTAAAGGTGAAACTAATTTTTATATAATGTAAGGGATAAAGAGTGAATAGATAAGAATCTAACTTTGTATCTAAACCTAAATCAATAAGTGATCAGGTATTTATTTTTTCATAAAAAATAATTTCATATTTAATGTTTTTTTATTTCAACACTGTTAAATTACACAGAGAGGGCAAAATATAAAATACACGCAAGGCACTAGACTGGTTAGGAGTACTAGGTAGTTCTGATGATTTTTGGATGTGGATGATTAAATTAAACTGATTTAGAATCCGATGAAAATAGATATTTATTGAGTAAGATT
>NC_052103.1:2662007-2685725 GCF_012273895.1 Zerene cesonia
CAAATCTTCCAACTTGAAATATGCTTCTACTGCGAATTTCCATGTCGCGTAGTTGTCTCGTCCTACGAGTCTATCAATATGAAACGGATTGTGGCCTGTATTAGACATTTTCTTTGTTTATTTCACAATTGATCATAAAATTTTCTGAACCACGCCGCCAGAGTTGAGGTTAACCGGCAAACTCAATACACATCAATCGGATTTTGATTTTGTTCCAACTGCATTTATACTTCAATCAACCACGCTCTGCTACCATGATGATTTTTGGATGTGGATGATTAAATTAAACTGATTTAGAATCCGATGAAAATAGATATTTATTGAGTAAGATTTTACACTTGCGTACATCAACCACAGATCACAAAAAGGAAAGAAGGAATCAATGTTGCCAACTTAACAGTTACAATTAAAAAAAAAGAAACTAAAGGTTGCGTTCTCAAATACCAACACTCCCTTCTGAACGCAAACCCATTTTACTTATACAAAACAAATGTTTCTTATATACCAACAAGTTCTATAGATAGGTACTTCCACCAGATACTTATAGGGTCACACAGAACTTAGCGTCAAATAAGAGACATTACGTTACAAACATAAAGAAGGTACCTACTATATACAACACAGTACTTAAAAAAATGTTAACAAAGTAGATTCTATTAAAAAACTAGTTTTTTAACACAAAAAGTACTACCTAATATATCCGCTACATATCCATAAGCTACACCGTACTCTCATCAGAGCACTATGACAAAGATAATGAACCTCACGTACACCACAAAATCAGTTATAATCAGCCTCAGTACAATTAAAAAAAAAAATCTCGCAGAATTTGAAAAAGGAACACAACAGCTGCATCGAGACGCGCACAATAGTGATTGAGCTTAGTGCTTCGTAGCTCCACGTACAGTTGACGTTGCCAATAATTCAGTTGAGCCCTTAAACATTGATTGACGACGGACCCTCTGGTTTACGAGGGCTTAATTAGCACGACACGGGTGACTCGTCTCCATAAAACTGCAACTCGATGCCAATTGCATTTGTTTTTGTAACGCGCTTTTGTAAAGCTATTTTTGTATGAATTTTCTGCTGTTCGATTGCTGTTTTCGATTGTCTTTTTTTTTTAATGAGCGCCGCGGTGGACTTGAATTTGGAATAAGTTTGTATACCTATTGATGTATTATTTAACGAATGTTTTAAAATTTAGATATTATTAATTAAATAATTAAATAGTACGTACTTTTGTATTGTTTGTACATATATATAATAAAATTCTAATTTATTCTATTAAAATAGTTTTAATAGGTAAGTATATCTTATAAGATAGTCACGAAATTCACAGTAATTAATGAAAATTTTATAGGTAAAAAAATGTTCATATTTAAAAATGTCTTGTCATATATGGAATAAAAAACCTCGGAGACGAAAATACGAACAAACTAAAATAAAAGGACAGCGAAATTTCTTGACGAATGCAAAGGCTAATGTGGCGTTAAGGTTTAGTATCTTTTTACATTGGAAAGTGTCTGGTTTTTGAACGCATACGAATTTAGTACGTAATAGTATTGAATTTATATGACATTTTGTAATAGAAAAATTCATGAAGGATATAATTTATTTTCTATTTAACTTTATTTATATTAAATTTAAATCGATACGCAATGTATAATTATTGATACAATTTTAATTAGGCTTTGAAAGAAGAAATCGACCCTTTAGCTATTCATATTCCACACTAATTAATAAGCATTAAGTTGCGAACCTAAGAATATTCCTATAAAAATGATTAAAGTAACTAATAACATAATACATATATTTATGAGAAGCTACCAATTTTTATTTCCTTAAAATTAAAAATTTCACGATAAATAATATTAAATACGAGAGAACACAAGCAGGCATTTAATTAACAGCCGTTACTTTATCGCGCTCATGAATCACATTCTGATATCCACATCGCAGTAACAGAGCTGAGTACTTGAGAAGAAGGCGCTCATTGCTATCATGGTGACCTTAACAAACTCGACTATCTAAGGTTTTCTATTAGACCGCTATCGGCTGACTCCAAGGTCGAGTATAAAGGAGCCTACATGATCCGAAAGGAATGTTTGTTTCAATCAGTTGCGATAGTGTCCACTTAAAAAGCGGTAAAATTTAATGATTTATAGCCGAGATAGTGTTATGAGTTATGGCATTGGCGCCCATTATAGATTTTGGTATGTTTTATTGTCCGTTTACGAGTTTCGGCGTTTGTTTTATGTGTTTAGGGAAATATGTTGACGGTAAATTACGTGTTATGGCCGTTTAATTATTGCTTTGTGTTTGTGTGTGCTCACATAAATTTGTGTGGAATTTACTGAGCGGTTTTTGTTGAGATGTGAATATTGTTTGTAAGTATGTTTGCATTAGGTAGTGATTGTAATTGAAATATGAATACAATTTTAACTATGAGCTAAAATATCGAAGCTATGATATAAAACATATTCATCAATTAACTGGCATTAAAAACTTTATTTTTACTAATTTCTTTTAGATCTTTTAGTATCGTTATGCAAATATCTATATTTCCTTTTCCATTATAACTTTCAATCCCTACTAATATTATAAATGCGAAAGTAACTCTGTCTGTCTGTCTGTCTGTTACGCTTTCACGCTTAAACCAGTGAACCGATTTTGATAAAATTTGGTATGAAGATAGAACTGATCTTGGGAAAGGACATAGGATACTTTTTATTGCGAAAAAAGGGTAGAAAGGGTTGAAAGAGGGGATGAATATTTGTATGATATGATAATTCGTTATTGTAAAACCGATTTTGATGAAACTTGGTATGAAGATGGAGCTAAACGAAAGAACAAACCATACTTTTTAATGCGAAAAAAAAAACTCCTTACCATGTCGCACGATATAAGCGGGCGAAGCCGCGGGCGAAAAGCTAGTTGATAATAATAAGAACCTTCTCTAGAAGCTTATGTTATTTGAAACAAATCGCTGGTACTTATTTAATTCTGCCATATTTTTAAGTAGTTTTTGTGTAAGCATAAAATATCTCAACATTTTCGATCATATATTAAATTATAATTACTTATATCGAACTAAAATAATTTTATTTGGCCGTTTAAAGTGAGTCAAAGTCGCGCCTAAATGAGTCGTTTACAAACGTACAAACATACAAGTGAAGCTAATAAAAAGTGTGTAATACACATGTAACACGAAGATGCTAGCCAGATACCGTAATGTAGTCCATATCTGCGTTAATCAAGTTCACATTACTTAGATAATATCAGTGCCTAGGTCTTCTTAGAGCATTGAAGAATACTTGATGAACCTAACTCGAATGTTTAAGTGAGTTACACAAAATATACGTTAGTTTGCAGAGATTTTATCAGTGTTTGTAAGGACGATTTGTTTAATGTAAATACTGAGAAATTTTGAAAGAATAGAAAAAAATTGATCACGAGGCAGGATTCGAACCTGCGTTTCTTGCCTAACCGTAGCAACGCCTAACCTCTCGGCCACCCGTGATCCTTGAGGTTGACCCGTGAGGTTCGAATCCTGCCTCGTGATCAAATTTTTTCTATTCTTTCAAAATTTCTCATTTATAAAGCATATCAATGCTATAAAACTAAAAATTAAATTTAATGTAAATGCTCATTTATTTTGTATTTAGCGTAATGGTTAAAATATTTCTATATCTAGAAAGGTATGTTTGCCTTAGCTAGGTAATCTATGTAAATACGATATATGTTTTAATGAGGTTTTTTTTATAAATATTTCATCTCTATCTCTATCTAGGTCACTCATTTATCCAAGCTGTTTTGCATGGCACGGCGAACATCGGCATTAAATATACGCGTAAATACAGACAATTAAAACCTTGACAAAATTCACAATAAATGTCCAGGATATACTATGCGTAATACGGCCTTGTCGCCCGAAACGGACGAGCGGACACCCAGACTTCGCGACTCCTAGAACTAATAAAAATTGCTAATGTTAAGGAAATCAGATCTCGCTATGGTAATGAGCGACTCTGTATTCGATTACCGTATCGTTCGTTACAGTTTGGACTGTCCGAAATGTAGAAATACGAGGCGTTGATGGACGAAGTGTCGTGATAGGAATATGCTTGGTGACCCGGACGCGGCTCTGGAGGGTAACGGTTCCTAGTAGTTGTAGACGAAGATAATATAATTACACATGTCTAAGAGCACTAGCTGTTAATAGGCAAATACAATAATTAGAAATCTTAAGCTTCTTATAACAGTTTGAAGTCTGAAAGTGCGTATAGTGAAATCCCGTGTCCCCTAGTGGGGTATGGGGCAGATGATGTACATCCGTTCACTGATCGATTTTCTTTAGGGACAAGTAGGTGATCAGCCTTCTGTGTCCTGCCAGACCGAGACATTTTTTTGTGCGTCCCCACCGGGAATTGAACCCCTCGGTTCTACGCTCACGCGTTAACCACTGTACCAAGGAGGCGGTCATAAAGTGCGTAGGGATCTGGAATGCTTTATAACAGCTTTGGTTTTTAGTTGATAATGAAAAGAATGGATTCTCACACAAATTCGTAGCTTTTTTTATTTATCGCATAAATATAATGTTTTCCTATAACTTAGTTGTTTTATATATTGCTAATACACAATCTTAATCACCATTGAACAGATAAATAAAGACAACTTATAAATGCATATTCCTATACTCTAATTGGAAAATTCCAGATATTGAATATAAACTTTATTACTATTAACACAATGTGCTATTAATAGGTTATAAATCGGGTGTAGTAACGCATATAAAATTTGCAAATAACCCTCCATCAAAACCGACACACACGCTCCACTATTCAATTCAGTCAGTAACTACATAGTAATGAGTGATGAAGCAACACCGTCTAAAGAATCATTCAAATCAGTAGCCGCAATGCAATTGTTTACAATTTCGTTGTTTTTGCTCGCTTGGAAGCAGTCAAACAAATCATTTTATATCGCGTGCGCTTAAACGCTTAAGTAAAATATTGGTTCACGATGCGAGTGCCAATATCATGTTATATGTTTATTATATTCGATTTTAATACGCGTTCGCATGATATTTGCATGCTGATTGTTAGGTAGACTGCTATTAAAGAATTAATGCGTCGTTTTGTACGTAAGTCTTTATGTAAGGCGTTATTAACGTTGCAAATTGCACTACTAAATAGCGAATATTCAATGTGTGAAGTTAATGTATGTTGATGGCGCTAAAAATAGACATCACCTGCTTATTTGGGTGACGTTGCAATCATGTAGACGAAAATTTCAAATTTATGCGCATAAAATTCAGTGGAACCTGTGGAATTATTGGTGAATGTGTTGTGTAAGGCAAATAAGTATTGACTGTAAAAAAGGCGCAATGTTATCGCATAAAAATAGTTTTACTATACGTACAAGGCTGTATGTAGCTTGGGCAGCTCTTCTTTATCCTTTCTCTGCTTCAAAACAGTACATAATAAAAATATATTTTGCTTATGATCGAGTGTTTGCATAGAAGTATCAAATGCTGAGATCAATTTGTAGTAGAAAAAAAATAAATACGAGTATAAAATGATACGAGTCTATATGCATAAAATGAACAAAGAATTATTGAAAGCATTCTTCATCAAACAACCATATAATATTCATTGCAAGAAGCTTTACTTCCATGCATCAAAGAAATATGAATTTGACGCCATTTATTCTAATAATTTGACATAGCCAAGCTCACTGTACCTAGAAAAATCAAGCAAACCGTCTCAAGTTAAAATCAACCAAGCTGTTTGTTTCTAGGAAATCTACCTTCACACATAGGTACACTAAAAACATAACCCCACTTACACACAGTGGGGTAAAAAGTGCAACACGGTTCCACATAACTGCGTACTGTTACAGAATTCTCACCATGACGATCAGTACACTGGCACGGATGATTATAATCATATTGAATAAACAAAGATGTAAATAGTATTTAGAAATTAAAAACTTTTTAACGGATTTTAAACGCGATTTATTCATTATATACACATACACTTTACAGCGAGTGTGGTCACGTGGAGACTCCCCTCCCCTCCCCTTCGAAACGTTGGGTTAATAATATATTGAATAAATCGCGTTTAAAATCCGTTAAAAAGTTTTAATTTCTAAACGTATAATACTCGCGTAAAATCAAACACAAGAAAATACTAAGTAAATAGTAGCTTTGATATACGCTAATTTTCATTATCAACTATCAATACACGTGACGTGGGGTCCAATTAGGTTTTTTCGGCTTTTTTCTCACACGCCACTCGCCCCATTCATATGCAAGTCATCTATCTCGAACATACGTGGAATGATTATCCACTATTTTGAGAATCGGAACCAGGTCTAAACAAATTAGCAGTAAAGTCTCAAGGTCCCAGGGTTCTGGTAAAAACGTAAATAGAATGATTTAATTGTTTTGATTTTTGACGCCAATTGTTTCGTTTTGCGTTCACTCGTTATGGACATGCTGCTTTTTGTTGGGTTTTATAACCGTCTTCAATATTATTTGCAAAATGTAGGTTCAATCTTGCACGAGTATGTATTTCAATAGTATATTACTGCTAAGTTTTTGAAAAGCACAGGACCAGTTCAGAACTTCCCCTGAATTGAAGCACTGGGGTAAATCAGGGCAATTATTTCATGTAAATTTAAGATAATTATTTAAATGCACTTTCAGACCAAGAAGATAGGTACACTGTACTCCTTATTTATTATTGTCCACCAACTAACTAAATAACATGATGTTTATCCTACCGATGAGAATCGTACAGTACGTAGTATAAAAAAAGGTCTGCTTTCTCTGTCTGTCCCTATGTCACTATGCATGCTTAAATCTTTAAAACTACGCAACGGATTTTGATGGGGTGTTTTTAATAGATATTGTGATGCAAGAGGTAGATTTATATGTATAACATCTATCAAACTACTATAAATAATAAAAAAAAATCTAAATTGGTAATATTATTTTCAAGAAAAATGGCTACTGTGTGTGATTTTGTACGTACTATAAGTTTCACAGAAGACAGTATCCCTGGCTACGCTCCGACTCACAAAAACTGCCAGCCACTCATAAGTTCATGTTGCGAGTTGCGGTGCATTCCGCCGTCCTCTGCCCGATTCTCAAATACCTACAAGGCTATATAGGGTGTTTGTAATTTTAAACGTATATTTTTATTGAAATATGAAAACAAATCTCATAATATTATGTAATAAATGGCATAGATTTTTATAATAAACACATTAGTATTTAATAAATATATCATAAACAATTTAATGACGATATATTTTATAGGATACAGTAAATATTGATCGATTGCTTATTAATGATGACATGTCGTATATTTTATACTGCTGTAAAATTTTTATATAAATAAATATGACCAATAACATTCTGATTCAACGAGATCAATATCGAATTGATATTGAATGGAAATTTGATGTCTTTAATATATTATATAAAATATTATATGCCGTATCCTTTGGCAAGTTCAATTAAAGACCCTAAAATAGCACACCCTGTATAAAAATAACAAGCTAACTACGTCTATTTAATCTTCGATGACGTTTAACAGGAATCCTGACGTAAATATGATGGAAATTCAAAAAAGTCGCAGCAACAGCCTCTAGAAGGTTCTCCATACGGTGGCGCCGTCCTCAAATTCCCTGGCAGGCGCGATGCCGCGATAGGAAAGCTATATGTATTATGTATAACAAATGGGAGACATCCAAAATAAAACGAACGGGAGCCCTTATATTCGGCCCTGAGCCTCTGGTCCGTTAGGGCTGCCAATGATTGGAAAGTGGACATTGAACATGTGGGATGTTGCTGTAAAAATGTTATAGTCTGTATTCAGTTTCAAAGAGAAAGTTCGTTATATTAAAATTTTCTTTTTCAGAAAATGTCTGTATGATTTTCAAGTAGCAACCTACCTACCACTCAATGACGAAATAGTGTGTAAATATTACGAACGACGAAATACTTAGTAGTGTTATTTTATTATATATTTAGTTTAATAGAATATAGGTTACATCAATTTTAGAATACGTATATAAATAACTAAGCAAGTGGCAACCCTAGAATCCTCTGGTCCCCACGTGGATACATTCTCGACATTTCATCGTTGCAAGAACAAGCCGCCATCTTTTTTTTCTCCCATTCGGCTCGCGACGTTACTGATTTCTGGATATCACCAATAGATATTTTAAATTGAATGTCCACGCATAATATTTGATGGATAACATTTTTTACGTAAACAGTCTGGTGAGAGATAAAATTTTCGGTTTTAAAGTCGGTAATGAGAGTTGGAAAGGCACTACCCATATTTTCTACTAACTACTAATCAGAAATAATCTAGATTTTTATTTTGTTTAAGAAATTGTTCTACGTGTGTATCTCTCTGTTTATCCTACATAACAATTGACCATCTTCAGCTCGCGCTATAAATTTCCGACTTGTAATATTTCCAGAAGATTATATTGCAAAGCATGTTACGCTGTATATAGAGAAAGTTCTTACATTAGCAGAATTAATAAACATAGTTCTTATCCTAAATCAAACTAAATCAAAGGCCTGATGTATCATTAACGAAATCAATCATTAGAAAGCCCAATCGTGACGATCAAATTAATTATATAAACACATATCCATATAATAAAACCTCTAAATCGTGATCCACTTTCCTGAGGTTTTACGATCAAAACCATTACCTTACCAAGTATTTCGTAACCAATAATTAGAAAGCCTAAACGATGGGACCAAATTAATTATGCATCACGCGGTCAAAAATCGGCAGTAGGTACGTACAACTATAAAAGCTTAGTCGTTATCAGAGGTTCCCAAGGTCGTTTTACGACTAAATTAATTACATAAAACCCTAATCGATGCATTTACAAAAGCGGAACACGTAAGACGTCGCAACAGGAATGTATATCACCTTTTTGGCTAATTGTTTACTTTCCAGTCCGTAATTAACGCTCCTTCGGTAATTAAATTAGATTTCTCTTTGTTAAGACGTGCGTGGTAGATTATTGAGGGATCATGTGGAACTGTGTGGTGAAATGGCATCCGTTTATGGGCTTGAATGTTCATTCTCTTTTACTATTTCTTTGGTAGTTAAGTTTATTTATTTTATTGTTATTGATTTTCTTTTGAAGAGGATGTATCGGACATAAATAGTTGGAATATAGAATAATTGTTCATAGCAGGATAATTATGATAATGAGTTCATACAAATTATGTTATCAAATCGATATAATATGTGTCTATAAATAACTTATTTTCTCCACACACAAACATAAATACAAGTGATTGGTGGAATCACCAAACAAAAATTTCGAAGTATCGGCGAAACGGATTGGGTCCATTTGAATAATTATTCATTCGTTATCGCAGGATCTATCCCCGCGAAGTGACGTGCTACAAGCCTACATGACATCGACATCGAGTCCGCTCCGAAATCGAGTCATAAACACGACTCGATTGCCACCGCTCGATCAAACGGGCCGCGTTTTTGTCCAATCGATTTTTTTATCGATTACTAGCTGCGCCCCGCGGTTTCGTCCGCGTAAGTCCGTATCCCGTAGGAATATCGAGATAAAAAGTTGCCTATATGTTATTCCAGTTGTCCAGCTATCTACGTACCAAATTTCATTGCAATCGGTTCAGTGGTTTTTGCGTGAAAGAGCAACAAACACACACACATCCTTAAAAACTTTCGCATTTTATAATATTAGTAGGAATAGGATAGTAGGATTATTGATCACTTTTTAAACGGGGATAATTGTCCATTTCGCTCGGACGACTTCTGTTGCTTGTTGGGGTTGTATGATGTGTATTTTTTATAAACTTCATCTATTATTAAATTGTCACTAAGTAGATGTTAAAAGGGAATCATATTCTGAATTGAATTATAGCAAAAACTGTTATAATTCATCTTATTGTTGATTTATAGTTGAGATTAATTGTTTTAAATGCGATGGTTTTTTTTTTGTTTGTTTGACAAGTGTTCATACCGTAACGGATTAACCGATTGGTATTATTTTCTGTTTAATTGGTAGGTTGTCACCATTGGGATGGTTACTAAGAAGACGGGATTTTAAGCCGAATTATTAAATGTTTTACCTTAAATATTTGAATAAACATTGCAAAAAGCAGGTTATAAGTGACAGTCATATAACGCTAAATATAAATTTTTATTTCAAAACGGTTCTTACAAAATTTGTTTCACAAGTACCCACCTAATGAACACAGTAAAACGTTGATAAAGCATTCATTTTTCAGTATATTCAACGTAATATTATTTAAACTACTCCATTGATTGTACGCTACGTTAAAAGGCTTAACTAGCCCACCCCGAGGTGGCGCCGAGCGACCTTACCGCTGGTTATCTGTATCTAGAACAGAAATGCGTGGAGTCGCTTTTAATAAATTACTTCTGTATGTATGTATATGTTTCGTGTTAAAAGGAGAGCGTAAATTGTAAGGTTTAAGGAACTATGACTGTTATTATTATTATTTTTCTGTATTTATCACTAAAATGAATAGTTTTTGTATTTGACATTCACACCAGTTTTTAATTGCATTATTTATTACACAGAATTCAATAGACAAACACAAAAGGAAAAGGACCAAACTTTAAAAATAATACAAAAAAGTAAATTTGTAAACATTCACCTTTGTAAACTCTTACAGAACTAAGTAAAACCTATCATCAAAAAAATGTACTATCAACATCGTCTCCACGCCTTTCCCGGTCGCTTAGCCGGGCTACCGTCAAGCGGTACCCTTCGATAAGGGAGACGAGATGACATCGCTTTTTGTTAATCGTTATTTATAGCCTTTTTTATTTCGATTCTCTTACAAACCACCGCGTTTTGTCTCAAATCACAATCTGAGCGGCCTCTTTAATTTTCTAAACTTTTTCAAATTGTTTTTTTTTTTTTTTGTAAAAAGGTTGTATACCACAGGTTGTTGATATATGTAAGGGATAGTGATCATCACTGACAACTTGTAATTTTAGCGCGTCCATTGTTATTATTTTAGCTTGTGGAAGCAATAAATTAAGATTATTTTTTTTAATTATAATAAATTAAACGAATGATTGACAATTAATTGTAACATTTTTCCTACTGAATCTTGAATATCATGCTCAGACTATGATTTATTTAGCGCGTGCGCATGATTATTGTTTATTATAAATATATGAATAATATCAATATTCAATTAAATAACGTACTTATAGAAAGGACTCAAATGACTTATCCAATTTTAAACACTTTAACTCTTTTAGTTGTCCACACTATAATTTTCATTATTATACGTATACTTTGTTAACGCTAACGGCAAACATATAAATGGCAATCAGTTATAAATGAGTAGGTACTCGTATAATTATATCTCTTAAATAAATATAAAATTTAAAAGACTTAAAAGCATTGTATCTAATGAATGCAAACACCTGTCATGTTTGCCAATCGTCACCATAAACAATCCATAGACAATTGCATACAAACTGTAAAAAGGGAGCAATATCATAGACAAGCAAAGAGTCGTTTCGTTTAACATAATGTCGGATCGCATGTCGATATTGCCACTTCACGTGTAACCATGTTTGGTGTTAACATGTGAAAATTGCCAGTTTATCGTTCCTTGAAGTGTTTACATATACGAATTTAGAAAGAAAAAGTTCAGAACCTTAAAACAACCTTATATATACTCTACTACTACTTACTCTTAACTTCTATAGTTAGTTGCCTATAAAAGTCTTTTAAACAGTATTTGTTCTGCTAACGGTTACCTAACACTTTTACATTTAAAAGAACGTAGTTTTGCAGTTGTCGATTCACACAATAATGATTTTATACATTGCCCTAAAAGTTATTTCAAATTTTAGCTCAAATCAATTGACCTTTAAGTCGTGACATATAACCTTTTAAAGATAATTCTAGTACAATAAAGTTATTAAACAGATGAAATTAAACAAAACATGTTTACAGTTTCAACACTTTTGTTAATAAAAATTTACATACAAAATAAGGTTTATTTACTCTGAATTATGTCAAAATAATCCGAAAATTATATTAACATTTTTGGAAAGCCAGTTGAATGGTGTTGACTATAACACCATAGCTTAACTAAAGTATAATATAGAAACATTATGTACAATTTACTGCAAATTTAAACTCTGATTAATCATTCGTTATTTTTACGAAGTTTCTGAACAATTTTTAAAGAGAGTACTTATAAGTGGGATAATTTAAGTGCGTGTACGATTTAACCTTATTATACTAACAAAATATGAAAGATATAAATTCAAATGAACTCACAGCACGTGTTGCTACTTTCCAGTTTATCAGAGGTACCTTTTTTTATTAATTAGTCAGTGTGCGGTAGCTGACTGCTATATCTTTATTGTTGATCGCACCTCTATATTATTTTAAGAGACGTCCAATGTAAGATGGGACAACGTGTGGTATCTATTTAATTGTCAGTTATCTGATATTTTTATCTAATGGATATTTAGTCGTGGGTGTGTTGATATTTGGCAAAAAGTTGAGTGTACGTTAATTAAAATTAAAGTTATAATTTGTTCGCCTGGTTAGGGGAATTCTTCTCGAATATTCCAGTATTATTTTAAATTCGATTTTATTTTGCCATATTTATATCTTCAACTATCTAGTTGAAGATATCAGATAAAAAAATAGAAGGAGCAATAACGAAAAAAGTAATAGATCAATTACTTAACAATTAAAACGATTCCATAGAAATAGCTTAGTTGTGACTGAGATACCTTGCGTTAAATACGCATCAGTACACATAAGATCATTTATTATTACTATAAGTGAAATAAAGTCATCTTTACCGCTCATAAATATGGCCTACGTCAATATCCTGCTATGAGACAATTACCGAAAGCCACTAAACGCCCACATATACGATGCCAGTACTCTTTAACTCCGCGCCCACTGCGACCTTCGTGTGACTAATTTACTGCTCCATTTTATTAAATTTATCACGCGTATTTTTTTCCTTTTTCGACATGTGACGACTGACGGTGCCTCGTCGTGTTTACGAAGAATTTAATGTTCTACATCGCTACGACATATTTAAATATCGCTTTGTTGTTATTATTGTGACATTCGGATATACGTCTTTAAGGCGCTTTTTCTTGTTAGTATCTTTAATACATAGAAATATTTATATTACAGATATTATATAAGTGCTTACAACACTTCATAAAAAGACACAATCCTATATGAACAATGCAATCAAAAATAATGTTAAAACCCTCGCTAAATATAACAAAATATACTTTAATTCCGACGCCAAATGTTAAAAAATAGTTCTTTAGGCAGATAAATTACATTTAATTAACGATTTTTATCCTTCGCAATTATTAATGAATTGAAAACTAATAATTAATACACATTATGCTTAAACCTTGAGCAATGCAGTATCAAAAAAACACATTTTATGCAAGTACACGCACAAAATATTGAATAAAAAGCAAACGTATGTGTGTACAGGACACGAAGCACTGCATAATGCGAACAAACATATTTCATTACAAAATAACACGTAGGAAGGAGCAATTATATCGCTCCATTCTGATGTTTATTTCATATTTTTAAATGCTATCAAGTGTTAATCGTAAATACGAATTTAACATTTACTCAACCGTCCATTATGCGTTTTTTTTTTCTCGAAAGGTGCCAACTTATAGCCAATAACTGTTATTAGTTGTTTAATGATCACCTCATACGTGTAGTTGTTTTTGCTTAGCTACAATTATAAACAAGATAGACGCTTCGACGTGTGACGCTATTAGGGGTGGATTACTCAAACGAGCGCAAGCGGTGTTTGCAATTTTCATTCATTTAAAATGTCGAAATTGCGTTATAATTAATGAAAGTTGCTATGAAGTTGGTTCTGTGATGTCAGTGGAATAATTATGAACGTTTTTGCAAGATTTACAAGCCCAACGAAGCATGAAAACATTAAACTAAATAGTTTGTATAACAATGCTTCATTTACATTATCTACATTACTGATTTTTAATATAAATGTAATACGATTATGCATTTCAGAATTATTTATTGGAACCTGCGAGTGACTATGAGGGATGTTTTTAACCTAACTTAAAAGGAATAAGGTTAATGATTAATAATTTAATTATATAATGTTTAGTTATAGCTTAACTAACTGTATCATGTGGCTTCACTCGCATGTTAGTCGGCTTAAATGTAGTCTATGTGTTAACCCAGACTATAAACTATATCTTTACCAAAATTCGTTCTCAACAGAGTTTTTACGTGAAAGAGTAACAAACATCCACACATTCTTACAAACTTTCGCATTTATAATATTAGCAGGATAGTAGGATTTACTCGCGTATTCTCTGACAATGCGAAGAGTCTAAGATTCCCACTAGCGTGGGGAGACACTGCCGCCTCTTTCGCGTGAAAAGCCTCGTCGATGAGACAAGTCTCACGGTGTTCTAAATTGCTGGTTAAACATCGTTTAGTTAGAAGCGAGTTGTATGTTTCTTTACATAATTAATGTTGAATTACTGCATATTTTATGTAAAAGTTCACAACCATGATCGAAATAAGACAAGTTTATATATTTTTTTCTACAATCTTAAATCCGTACGTATTTATTGTACTTACTCTTAACGAGCCAACACAGCTAAATATCTATATAATACTAGCCTCGACTTACCTAGGTACAAAAGAGTTTCTGAAATGGATTTAGTGTAATTACCCTGATTTCATAGATATGCTTACTCTTCAGAACAGGTCTTATACAGTCTCCAAAGATCCAAAACCACCTACACTCAAGTAATATCTAAACTAATAAATACAAAAAGAAATTCTTTGATAATTGCAAGTTTAACAATAGTGCCACCGAGCCTCGTCAGAAGCCGCAGGAATGCGTCACCGTGTGAACAGATGTGCTCCCCCCCTCTCCTACCACCCTTCTAGTTTAAAAACACCACTAATATCCAAGTATATGTATCTTAAAGTATATCAAGAGCATATTTTTAATGGTGTTTGACCAAAAATATGATTGTTTAGTGATAATTTTGTATGAAATTTGCAAGAATCAACCGACTTCAAAAAAACGAAGTTATCAATTCGACTGCTAAAACAACTGCTCGCAATAAAATTATGAATACAGTCTTGTAGTCGTAATTGTTATTTTTGTTAGGAAAATTTATTTAAATACAACTAAAATAGATGCATTTTGATACGTTAAGCATTTAAAGCGTGACTGAGTAACAAACTCAAAGAATGTCACCTTATAAGGGCCCTAGTGCACTCGTGTCGCCTATTGTACGAACAGCGAACTCAGCTATTAAATACCGTAATAGGAAAATAGGCTTTAACGTGGAAAAAACAAGTTTCAAAATCGCCTACGTATAAGTGACGCAACTGAACTTAGGTCAAAATTTGTAGGTGAAGATCGATGCGGTTGGAACCTTTCTAGGTTATATTTTATTTAACTAGATATGAAACGACTTAAACAACTCGCTAGAATGGTTAAAGTAGTCTCAGAATAATCGAAATTATTAATCTTATTATATAAATAATATAGCAATAAGAATGTTCTGGATTTTTCTAGATTTCAATATTAGCAACTGCCTTTATAAAATCATTTAAGACGTGTTAACAATTATAAGTAGACCTATGATTGACGTTACGGCGAAGCGAAATCAAATACCCAGCTAAACTTGACACCTCCAAGCATAACCAATTACTAGAGCTCTCAGCTCACCTTGCTAGCCGAGAAAATACTCATTTAATAGGGTTGCCATTAAGAAAAAGGAATTAAATTAAATGTTATAATAGACATTAAATTAATAGAAATTTTAAAATAGAAGAAGCTAGGGATGATGACTTCATATCACTTTATCAAATAGGGCGTAAAACAAATAAAATCACAGTCAACTATTATAAAAAATCTTTTTTGTATTAACAGACAGATTTACATCAATTAATTTTACAACAACAGTTAAGATTTGTCATTTTTATCTATCTACAACTATATCTTACTCCTTCCCATGTAAATTAACGCTACAGAAAACACAACAGCGCCAACCCTAGTTCAGCACGCAGGGCTAATGTGTAAGGGCTCAAGCGAAGCTGGCAGAACGCTGTATTGTGTTACTTGACGCGGTGCGGTTGCAGTTTTTGTTACCGTCACTATACCTACCTACCAGCTCTGCCCTTCGACATGATTCACTTAATATCATTATAATTTCTGCATTTGAAATTACTAGCGAAATGTTACGCGCGTTTTTTTCTAACGATGATTTTATTTCGAACTAGCTGCGCCCCGCGGTTTCACCCGCGTAAGTCCGTATCGCGTAGGAATATCGGTATAAAAAGTTGCCTATATGGTATTCCAGTTGTTCAACTATCTACGTACCAAATTTCATTGCAATCGGTTCTGTAGTTTTTGCTTGAAAGAGCAACAATCACACACACATCCTTACAAACTTTCGCATTTATAATATTAGTAGGATACAGAGTAACTAACATTAGATTAATAATTACAATTTGATAAAATTATAGAAATTAATATACCATTGCGTAAAACTATTGATTTGACCCTAACCATAGGAGACGTTTTTCTAGCTAGATGTTTTTAATATAGTTCGCAATTACAAAAAAGGTGCTATATCCACTTCAACGTTAATTACAAGAATGTTCTAATATCTTAAACAATTATGGGAATAAACTATCAGCAACAATGCGATAAAAGCAATTAAATAAATTTCTTACTAATTACAAATCTTATGAGACGACGTTGGTGGGTAAGTTCCTAGAACGGACCACCCGCTTTGTCTGATCCTGTTTTACGAACATGAATAATTTAGCTGTGCTTAAGTTGATAAATTAATTTCTAACATGTTCTAGAAGTTTTCATGCAAAACTGCATCACTCTTACTTTTACGGTTATAAGAATTTATATTTTCTCATCAACTCTGATCAATGGAACGTGTTTTCTATAAAGAAAATAGAAAACACTAAAAACAGTCACAATGAAATGTTATCTTTCGACATCTGTTCGTACGGGCATCCAAAGAATTCCTAGCATTCCATATTAAGATACGTATTTTATCAGAAATTATCTTACGCACTTTGTATTCCGCACATCGTTGTACACGGCACGACATTCATCAGCTTGTCGGCAAATCGCTCCGAGTCTTCATCACGTAATCGCTATAAATCAGACGTCTAATGAGCGTTAAACTCTGTTCACACTGACCACTAAAGATAATATCTCCACAGTAACTGCTGATACCATCGGTGGTCGACATCATCTATGGGCTTGACGAGTTTTTAAAACATGATTATGAGCGACAACAGCGATCATATACATAATTTTCGCTAATTCTGCCTTTTATATTATTGCACCATCCATATCTTTTATTCACGGCCGTATTTAATTTTTTATGACAACCTCTGATTCTCATTCTAATTAACCAAATGGATTTCAGTAATTAAAAAGATATTGATGGTGACTTTTGTAATATTATTTACTTTTACTTTCAGATTTTTGTTTACTTTAGAACGAAATAGGTTGCTATCTTTGAATTTACGTTTACAGACAAATGTTTCCACAAATGAAGTTCCGCGTTTCCGGATTGGACGCGAAAGCAAAATACATTCTCCTCCTGGACATCGTCGCAGCAGACGACTACCGATATAAGTTCCACAACAGGTAGAACATCATCCATCGCCTGTCTGACTTCATTGCCTCCACTGGTAACCGAGAATTCAGCTCCAATGGAACGCAGAATTGTCGGTCGACACGCTTAGGCTTGTGCTATAACCTTAACAACCCAAATGCCCACCCCACACACCGTTGATTCGAGATATTCCGACGTCACTTGCCAGTTTCACCATTTAGCTTGTGATTCTTCCCACATTGCGCTAGTTCCCACCGTTTTAGTTCCGATGTCATATTAATTGTAACTAATTTGTATCCACGTTAAAAAGGGCAACGACATTACGATTACAGCACTCGGAATCGGCCGGCGATTAAGGATTCAACGCGCATCCAACGGGTAATATCATTAAAATACTTTTGTCTCAAACGCCGCAGCGGTGACGTAAAAAGCGAGTAACTTCGAAGGTGAGAAATAGCGAGTAGACGTAGATCTTTCGAATCCCTGAGGTCAATGGTAAACTTTCGAGATGTATCTTGATATCGAATTCGACCGTGTGTATTGTTAAATTCTTGATAACAAGATTAGATACGGCGATCTTTACGTTCGACTGCGTTCGATGTCTTGTATCAAAACAACCGCTGCGCTGGATTGGCAACATCAAGATGCGACCGATAAACTTCAATAATAATCGTTAATTAATACGAACCGAACATTCCAGTTGAAATTTTGATAGTGAGCCAGTTGTAAAGCGATAAATTGTCGCCGACAAAGGCGGTCGTCTAGCGCCGGTAATATAACATTAAATAATTCATTAAAATAATTTAATCTCTCACTATAGTACATCAATAAATCACTTCATTTAGACTCATATTTGTCTGCTTAGATCTGAATAAAATGTATAAGCAAATTAACTATAAATACCGGAAAATTGCACGTTCAGAGTTAAATAACTACACTTTCGTCGTTTAGTAAAAATTGTATGAGTAAAAGTCGAGGTGTGCATCCGTAATACTATGAAACGACCCGAATCGTTTATGTAAATGCGTCTAATTAGTGCGGAACAAGATCACAAGCTAAAACGGTCGTTTCTTGGGAGCAAATGAACACAAAAAGTGAAACTAGTTCAGCGGCATGTCTCACAATCGACGTGATGTCAAATCGTTGTCGCAAAGAACGAGTCCCAATCCATGTTTTTCTCTCGTATTGCTTACAGACGTATGTTTCCTGCCTACAAAGTTCGCGTTTCTGGTCTTGATAAAAAAGCAAAATACATTTTGCTAATGGACATCGTAGCTGCCGACGATTGCAGATACAAATTCCACAACAGGTATAAATAAAGATGTGATGATGGAATTAAATTAAAATAAGAAAATTAATCATACATAAAGTGTTATATGAGAGCCCCGATGGCTCATCTTATTTTAATGTAATTCGTGGATATAAAAACGATGAGGCAAGAAGCATGCGTATGTATCGATGTGAAGATAGGGATCTGCGTGAATCTATCGACAACAAAGCTAACGAACGCTAGACCTGTGTTTTTGCCATTCTTTACTCCGCTAACGAGCCGGATGTTCTTGGAAGAAACGTTGGTGTACATGGTATGACCCAATTTTGAATCCAATCACGTACTGTTGGTCAATTTATGAATCGTAATTGTCGTTCCCCAGCACTGATTTATCTCGGCAGCATATTTTCCGTTCTACGCAGATCTCCTTTCATTCACGTTGCTTTTTTAACCCATTGTCACACGTAGTGCTAAGTGTAATGGCGCTTTTATCACCATTTATCGTCTTGTGTTTTTCGTATGTAGTACTAAAATATCTTCCTTAATGACTAACCCGTGCTTACAATGCATGTTCGCTTTCGGTATAGACGAAGCAAGATTTCAATTAATTAAATATTTTCACGCTTTAATAAGTCTCTGACTGAGGTTATATGTATATTGTTTATAACGTCATAACATTCATAATTTATGCGGCCACCTGTCTTGGTGCCATGTGTTCGTTTTAATTAAAAAATAATTGTGCTTTCATTAGTAAATACCTAATTACGTTTGATTATTTATGAAGTTTGATAAATTTTAATATATGTTAATGTTAGATTCTAATGTTTTGTAAAACGGATCCCTATGATCTTTATTTGGTTGATTGTGACCAATGAATTGATTACCTGTTTGTCTTCTAGTTTGTGTGATATAAAAAATGTTCTACATGTATTCTTTTCTTTCCGGAGCCGGTGGATGGTAGCCGGTAAAGCGGACCCTGAAATGCCCAAGAGGATGTACATCCACCCCGACTCCCCCTCGACAGGAGAGCAGTGGATGCAGAAGGTTGTCTCCTTCCACAAGCTGAAGTTGACGAACAACATCAGTGACAAGCACGGTTTCGTGAGTACCATCTTTATTTAAAATCACCAACTGCACCTTATTCAAAATAATCTTATAATTTAATTCAAAATCGCAAATAAGTAATCTCCTGACATAATTTTCAATGCGCCCATAAAAATCGACGGTAATTGTCTTAATAATAATATATTCGGCATTAAGTTCGAATTCGAATTCGTGTCCCGAAATGTGAGCAGGTCATTAGGAGACCTTGTACAGAACTAATCAATTTTATTTGTGTTTATAATCACCCGGAGAATCGTTCACGTCAACGCGACGACAAATGAAGGGCAATATTTAATACCCATCACGGAATATCCAAAAAAAGCTAACATCGCCCGTTTTTTTGTTCGACGCAAAAACTTTTATAATGTGGGTGATATTATAATTAAAAAGGTTCGTGGGTTGGTTTGTGTCGCCGGCCAGCGGGGGTCCATTGTGTCTGCCACGGTTATTATCGCTATTTACTCTAACCAGTCATCCACTTCGCCATTTAGTAGCTCTCAATGGATTATCCAGACACCGGGCTTTTTTGTGAACGAGGCTGTTCGCTCGTGCAAATTGTGATTATGTGAACTATCTTGAACGGGCTCCGCATTCAGCGTCATAACACTAACGAATGCTGAATGCAACTAAACACTTAATCTTCAATAGAAAGGCCGTCGATTAGAAATTCTAATGAATTCTACGATTTATCAAAGAACCAGTTTGATGAAACGTGTTCTTGTTAATTGCTACACTTAATTATAACTTTTTTCGTTAATTTATATACAAACACGGCCTATTACGGAAACTAGACAAAGCGCTACCTGCGATGGCGGCACCTGTCAATTTTAAAGGAACCAATTTGCGAATAATTAAAATTATATCTTATGTTAGCAGCCCGCCCTGTCCGTGTCCGAGTTTTTTTTAATTATTTCCGTTTTTTAGGACGCAATTCCTGGATTATTAATAAATTTTATTTACAGTTTTCGAAATACTGTTAAAAACATAACAACTCCATTGCATCGTAAACGACAGACAAACCAATGAACACCGTTTCCAATTTATAGCATTGATTAGTATGACTTGGCTTGTAGGCGTATATTAAATTAGATATTATGAGATGTAAGTATCTTAAAGTAAGAGTTAAAAAAACTACTATGACATAAAAATAAAAAATTGATTAGAATTTTTAGCATATACAGATTTCACATAAACAAACATACCCGTTGAAAGATTACTACATAGAAAACCAAATTTATTTTTACAAAATTTATTCTGCATGCATAATTCCAAGCGCTTTTGTTATAGAATATCATTGATATAATTATAGATATATTAGATTTAATATATTGTCACCTCGGGATTTGAATTACTAGATTTACTATATGGATAGATTTTTCTTATTCGCCAAAATAGTATTATATTCAGAAATAGTTTTCTAAGTTGTAATAAATTAAAATCAACCTATTAATTTTACACACACACACACACACACGCCGTATAAAGCAGCAAATTTAATTTTATCTCAGAAAATTACACGGAGACCAGAATGTATAAATATCAATTTCATACCGCTCCCGAAAACGAAAGTCGGCTAACATTTTCACCTGACTGCGTTTACATGACCGCGATCCAATCATAGATAATTTTTTTTTCTAATTCCACCGATGAGCGTTTGTTTTTTTCACTGTCAAGTCTTTTGTCTTTGACGAGGGACTGGCTGGTAATTGAAATAACGACCGTCCCCGTTCGGTATGCGAGGAATTTTGACATCAGCTGGCTGCTTATTTATTTTTATATCGATATATCGATATAAATCTATTAATTAAAGTCCAGCATTAACGCAATACATAGAGTTATTATTTCTTTTAACCTCGATTATTATTTTCATCAAAAATCACGCTCTATTGTCTATGAGATACAGATAACATAAAATACAAGAAAAAAATAACATACACAACGTTCTTTGTACACTTCACAATTGTTTTAGCATAGTTTATACCCTATACCTTTCACCTTTCTTTGATCTTTAACGATATTAGGTACGTTTAACGAACAGGTAGAGATCCCGAGATTTGTTTGTTTTTTGTCCGCCTTTCGTGTCCGACATGCCGATTTTTGTACGCTTGTCAATTTTTCATATTGATATTATCGGCGATGTTAACATGCATTCAATTTGTTTTTTTTTTTTTCTTTCTTTGTTAATTTTACTATCGTCTAAATAAAATAAACAAAGATAGTAAATATTTCTGCCGTATAGTACTTCCATTGTTGTTTTGTCTGAAAGAATTTATTAGTAATTATATAATATTGTTAATTTGAAATCATTATAATTCATTATAATGTCTTAGGCCTTTTTTGAAAAAAAAAACATCCATCGCTTCACATCGCCAACAGCGCTTAATTGTCACATAAAAGACTTGAGCGCCTCGCCGCTTTTTATCCCCATAAAATTATTTAATGACCCACTCTTAATAAAAGGAATAATTATAACTTATCATAATACTTTGTCAAGATTTAAGAAGATGGATATAAAACGTTTCGAATTTCAAGCAAATTATTTCAAAATGTCTACCATTTAAATTTATATTCCCTCCTAAAATGAAAACCAACGCTGTTACACTAAAACTGTCTAACCTTATCAGTTGTTAGTTTACAAACTTTAAGACTTATAGTGCACCCAAACCATAACGTAGCGAGATATTTTTTACAAACCTAAAGGATATTTTGCTTGGATTTGAAGTGGGTGGCGCAAAAACAATCATGCTCACGTCGATACAAAGGAACGTGTATTAGCAACAAACAGGCATTGTACACACTCGCGTTCCGATGTCCCGATGTTCACTAATCGTGGCCTTGTGTGCCGTTTTTGCAAACCAAAACATCTTGAGCACTTTACAATAGCTCCGTCCGCCGCCGGGGGTGTATTCTCAACTCCAACGTCAAAGATGACGAAAAGCGCCGTCTGCCCGTTTTAATTGTGAGGGGCTAATCCGCAACCGGCGTCTTTCGAGCATCTAATTCATTTCAAGTAGCGCATTGTGTTTCGGAAGCCGCATCTTCCCACTGAATACAGCTGCCACGGAACGCCGAATCGAGTGTATAATAGCGGTTTGTAAACGTAACGTTTCATAAGTATTCCTTATTAATTTGAATACGACTCACCTTGACAACTGAGGGTCGACTTTCCTGCGCGTTACAAAATGTTCCAAACTTTCTTACGCAATTCTGAAAGTTTTACACGGGTTTGATAAATAAATAGCAGCTCGATTACAAAGGCCGACGAACCGGTGCGCTTGCTTGAGCAGGAAAGGGCATATGTTCGATAATTTATATACAGTTATTGATCAAAAGGTGCTGTCCTTTGGGAGGCATCGAGGCATCCAGGAGATCGGTGAGCCCCTCTCAAATTGTTGTCTATTAAACGAGGGTGATAAAATCTTTCCTATACGAAGCCATCTCGGCCTTATCGGTTCGATTGCCGATGGGGTTAGTCGAATAATGGATTAATTATCGAGCGCCGTGGTTGTGGTTTTAGAATAGGGATCCGTGTGTGTAGGAATGACTGACAATATTGTTTCATATTTAGGAAGCCTATTTTTGCGGTTTTACTGTTATAGTGGAACATGTGAAATG
>NC_052103.1:2686725-2700125 GCF_012273895.1 Zerene cesonia
CCTTTCGTGTCCGACATGCCGATTTTTGTACGCTTGTCAATTTTTCATATTGATATTATCGGCGATGTTAACATGCATTCAATTTGTTTTTTTTTTTCTTTCTTTGTTAATTTTACTATCGTCTAAATAAAATAAACAAAGATAGTAAATATTTCTGCCGTATAGTACCTACTTCCATTGTTGTTTTGTCTGAAAGAATTTATTAGTAATTATATAATATTGTTAATTTGAAATCATTATAATTCATTATAATGTCTTAGGCCTTTTTTGAAAAAAAAAAAAACATCCATCGCTTCACATCGCCAACAGCGCTTAATTGTCACATAAAAGACTTGAGCGCCTCGCCGCTTTTTATCCCCATAAAATTATTTAATGACCCACTCTTAATAAAACGAATAATTATAACTTATCATAATACTTTGTCAAGATTTAAGAAGATGGATATAAAACGTTTCGAATTTCAAGCAAATTATTTCAAAATGTCTACCATTTAAATTTATATTCCTTCCTAAAATGAACACCAACGGCGTTATACTAAAACTGTCTAATCTTATCAATTGTTAGTTTACAAACTTGAAGACCTATAGTGCACCTAAATCATAACGTAGCGAGATATAGATATTTTTTACAAACCTAAAGGATATTTTGCTTGGATTTGAAGTGGGTGGCGCAAAAACAATCATGCTCACGTCGATACAAAGGAACGTGTATTAGCAACAAACAGGCATTGTACACACTCGCGTACCGATGTCCCGATGTTCACTAATCGTGGCCTTGTGTGCCGTTTTTGCAAACCAAAACATCTTGAGCACTTTACAATAGCTCCGTCCGCCGCCGGGGGTGTATTCTCAACTCCAACGTCAAAGATGACGAAAAGCGCCGTCTGCCCGTTTTAATTGTGAGGGGCTAATCCGCAACCGGCGTCTTTCGAGCATCTAATTCATTTCAAGTAGCGCATTGTGTTTCGGAAGCCGCATCTTCCCACTGAATACAGCTGCCACGGAACGCCGAATCGAGTGTATAATAGCGGTTTGTAAACGTAACGTTTCATAAGTATTCCTTATTAATTTGAATACGACTCACCTTGACAACTGAGGGTCGACTTTCCTGCGCGTTACAAAATGTTCCAAACTTTCTTACGCAATTCTGAAAGTTTTACACGGGTTTGATAAATAAATAGCAGCTCGATTACAAAGGCCGACGAACCGGTGCGCTTGCTTGAGCAGGAAAGGGCATATGTTCGATAATTTATATACAGTTATTGATCAAAAGGTGCTGTCCTTTGGGAGGCATCGAGGCATCCAGGAGATCGGTGAGCCCCTCTCAAATTGTTGTCTATTAAACGAGGGTGATAAAATCTTTCCTATACGAAGCCATCTCGGCCTTATCGGTTCGATTGCCGATGGGGTTAGTCGAATAATGGATTAATTATCGAGCGCCGTGGTTGTGGTTTTAGAATAGGGATCCGTGTGTGTAGGAATGACTGTCAATATTGTTTCATATTTAGGAAGCCTATTTTTGCGGTTTTACTGTTATAGTGGAACATGTGAAATTATATAAATCAATGAAATAATAAGCATATCCAGTTTAAGCTAGTTTAGTTTAAAATAAGTTGAGATAATAATTCTATTTATGTATTGGGTACACAATGAAAGAGGGAACAAACGAATATATCTACTTAAATCCTACCTTATATTATAAATGCCAAATGTGTTTGCTTGTTTGTCTCTTTTTCACGTGGCAAAAAAGCGTCTTTATGCTATGATTTTTGTGTCTGGAAATAGAAGATTAGTAAGTGAAAGGCTACTTGTCGGGGCAAACATCTCATTGACATGTGAATTTCTTTAGACCACACGAAAGCGCGGAAACCTAGTGGCTAATAATGTTTAATAGGTTTTATAAGTATTGTAATTTATGTATCCCTAATCCTCCTTCGTAGTTCAATTAGTGTTCTTATAGTAAATAGGGAAAAATTGTTCTTTCTTATACCAAAACGGTTTGCAGTAACGTGATCTTACAAAAAAGTTCTTGCATTACAAATGTTAGAAAATGCTTTAACATCATTTTTATCGCACAATAGCTGTTAATTGAAGTGTAAATTGTAATCCTTTTATGTTTTTGGCTGTAGTTGAGTTAAGCCTTCGGTTAGGATTCTATTAAGGCTTTATAAACAGGCGCCGTTGTTAAGTTTTTATGAGAATGTTTTAAAACTTCGTATGGATTTCGGTTGTTGAATTATTTCTTTCGTATTTGTACAAAAAGTGCAGTGCTAAGAAGCATTTGACTATTTGTATGTAGTTTATAAGGAATTTGTAGAGCCATTCTTTTATAGAACGAATCACTATTTCCCTTGATCAGAGCATCATGCGTGAATTGCTGGACCGATGTCGGTAATTATGTGTTTGTTATTTGGAATATAATAAGTAAATATTAGATCAATTCAAATATAAGTCGGGATTTGTTTTTGTTATTAATAGTAGGAGGATATAGACAGGACAACGTCTGCCGAGTTATACTAATTAAATTTATAATTATTCTAAATCAAAATAAAATATATAAAATTGTCAGAACTATCAAATATTACAACACAAAAGGCATGAGCTATCAAATAATAAAATTCATCAAAGTCGGTTCACCCAGTCGAGAGTTCTGATCTCAGAAAGTTATCTAACAAACCACTAGCTTATTAATATATAATATTACCGCAAAGTATAATGCATTTAACCTAAATAACTAAATTAATTCGTATCATTTACAATAAACTCCTTTGTTTTTGTGATTCAAACAAAATATATAATTAAAATCACAAACCTGAACCTCAGATCCGGCTATGTCAATAACACTGATAGATATATTTGCTGTTGTCATTAATACACTTAAACGGATATAGTTTTCGTGTATTCAATATCAGTATTGAGTTGCAACAAAAACTAATACGAAATTGACCAAGGGCAGCTGTCACTTATCAACAGTAGGGTGATATGTTGAAACAAGTGTTTGCAGAATGAACAGAATGAATTGTACGTCAAGTTCCATGGTCATAGACTATAATGTGTCAATGAGCGAAAGGTTTTCACAAGTCTGTGACCTTAGATAAGGTATAGGTGTCAAAGACAAAGATTAATTCCGATTTTTCCGTGTTTGTTTCACTGTGACTGGAGTTTCGTTTGGTGGTAGCCATTTTTGATTTTAATGCTATTTTAACAATATTATGTTCAGGCTTACTAAAAGGCACTATGAGTTGATCGTTTATTTGATTGAATAAAAGGAACCCTTCGTTGCACGATTAATATGTTTATTAAATCAATATTTAATACAAAAAACGTCATATTGGCAGCAGTATTAGAGAGTCCGGAATTAGGTGAAGTCGACCGATACAAATAAATATTATTTAAAAAACTTTTTCGTTATGAAGATTAAGCGACTAGCAAAAGGAATACAAATGCAACATAAGGGTGTAAATATAACACGGATCCTAGTAAACCATTAGCACAATGTTAATGACTAATAATTAATGACATTAAGCAATTATAATGAACACATCAATACAAACTTTCAAATATATTCTATTAATGGAGTTGTCAAATACATTGCTTCCACTCTTTAAACGTTATGTATCTATGTTATTTGTTAACTTAAAAAGGTGTATCATAGTAGCCCTACATTTTATCCAAAGTGAATGCAAATGTGAATGAAAATTGATCGCTTATTAATAGATAAAGAAAAAGATTGACGTAGCGCAAAATGAGCCGTATCAAAAATTAACAAAATTAAAACGTAGCGATGATGCGTTAATGACAAATTTACGACAATATTATGTGAATATTTATATTTTATTCTAATATCGCGGCCATAAAGTAACACAGCTCGCACCTGCTCGATGAATTCTATGTATAAATAAATATAGATTGAAATTAACACTCATTTTGATCATAAAAAATAAAGGTATCTTTCGATCATATTTTCTGGCTTTGATTTTATACAATTATTATTATACCTATTTTTTTAGAATCTCATCTTAAAATAATTATTTTCTTCTCTATTATGTTAAAAATTATACAGCAAAACTACGCTATCGGAAAAATTTAAGATCATAAAGATCATATTAATAGAAAAATTAAATAGTCATTATTATATTATCAATTTCATGCTTCGATATGTTTTTCTTTTCGGTTCGTAGATGCATAAATACGAAAAACCGTATCATTCACATAAACGAACTAGTATTAAAGTTACTAGGTTAGGAACGATACTTTAATAGCTTCCGAATCTGTTTTATACATTGCGGTCCATTTTATTCCCGGTTTACCTAAACTAATCCATACTTCAATGTACAACGTTCTATCGTTTACTCGTTCACACTCAGGCTCACTAGATAGGGTTGAATGTTGCTGTCTCTATCTCATCGAAATTTAAGTAAGTAAAACCCGGGATGCATGTATTCCCACAAGGGACGAAACGCACAAATATTTGCGGGATCAAGTCGAGATCAAATGCAGTGTTGCACTTCTGCCGACCGCTACTATTGCCACTAGACTCGAACGAACTTTCACTCAGTTTGTTTAAGTCTACTCGAGTTATAAACCCATTTGCTGTGTTGCACTTCGAGGCTTTGTCTTAGGAGTTTTCTATTTCATGATGTCTATGTATCATGAAAGAGTTTTTTTTTTATAATAGAATGAATTTAAAACCTTAACGTTTATTTGCAAATCTTGTTGTCGAAAGCTTTTAAGAATTATATAGAAAAATCTCGAAGGACCAAAATCAACAGTCACATTTAAACATGTCATGTTGTAAAGCTAAGTTTGAACAAATCAATTAATAATTTTAAAAAGAACCGTGTAAGATCTTGGGAGGTATTCCCACGATCGCGTCCAGCCGCGAAAAGACCTGAGCAAAGTTTACGATAGGCAATACAATTAATTTGTTTATTTTAGCACATTGTTATGAATCGAATGGATCATATAATTTATCACTTTAATTTTATGGCGGGAGTGATTTAGTTTTTTAAAAGTTCACTGCGGCAATCGCGCGCGCTGTCATAAAGGTGAATCGTGTTACAGATTATAATAAAATTTTAAGTCTTTTTTTGAATGCAAAAGGAATAAGTTGCTATTAGCGTTCGCTTCAAGTTTAAAAGTTACAATGAATGTTTCAAGTTTAACTTTTAATAGACGAAATATAAAACAATTTATTCTAATGATGTATTTAAATTTAATGGAGATTATTGAGAAAAATATGAAAATGCAGTCATGAAAATACAGAAAATTGTCTGTGTAAAAATCTAGACGAAATAGGAATGGTAGTTTATTAAGAGTTATAAATACACAATTCCCTATCTGTCATGTGACCGCGAGCAGGGCAAATATTTGACAGAGCCACTTGACACCATGTTTACACGCACTTGGTCGAAACATTGATATTTTTGACATGTGCTAATACATGGTCAATATGTGTTTTCTCCTATACTGACACCTAATATTAAAAAATCCTTATAGATTTATTTTCTATAGAATAGAAAAAAAAATTACAATGTAAACATCGATAAACAAGTAATCCATATTTTTTAATTTTCATTATGGATTTGTGACATTAATCTTAAGCCTCTCGGTTTAGATTCTTTATTTATTTAAAAGGCTCAAAAACAAACACAAATATTGTTCTTACAAACACTTAACCATAGATTGCGTGTGAAGAGACGTGCGTGTAACACCGTGCCTGTGCGGCGGCCATTTTGTCGACCGAAAATTGGCGGGAAAAATTGAGAAAACGACACTTGTAAAACTTCGACGCTATAGACGAAAAACGCACATAAAATGCAAATGTCCCCAAACCCCGCATTAGTTCCAACGGAAGCATTAAAGAGATGAGACATCCAAATAGTTGGAAAATATTCACCATTTCAAGCGCGGCGTGCCTGTATTAATTTGGATTTTTATGGCTATTGTTGAAAAGTTTATTGTTTGATGGCTCTATCAAAGTTGTGGCTTTAGGTATTATATAAGAGCACCTTTATTGATACACAGTATAGTATTTTTCGCATTCTAAAAGTATTTGTTTTTAGAAATGGACAAGTGTTCGCTTTGACAGCCATAAATATTCTGTAATGGAAAACGAAACAATCTAAAATATAGTTGTTTTTGCATGAGCATAGGGGCATTAGTAAGAAATCCTTGTATTTAACCACATTAGATGAATAATGTAGCGTAAATATGAATAAAAACATATTTCCATTAACTAGAAAATGAATATAACAATTTAAATGCATACAACGAAGGGAACTTTTTTCTGATCATCATTAGCGTCTAAAACAAAACTTCAGTTTATGCATAGCATCAAAAAATTATTATATTTCCCATTATTCACTAAACGTCAATTAAAGCTGCATTTATTATTTGTAATTAAGCCGCATGTGAATAAATATTCAATTTTTTGCATTCTACCGTTAAGCCTCGGTCATAGAATATCAAATAACGTATTTGATCTGAAAATCATAGACTATAGATAAGTGAAATTCAGTAAGTACCATAAACAAAAGAGAGATCTCTTCGAAAATATTTAAAGCTACGCGATAAAAACGTAATCGGAAACACACGACACGCGACGGACATTATAGCGTGACTGCAAAACCAAAATTACACCTCAAATTCACCAACACTCGAAGTTCACTTTATACCTTTAGGGCCAATAAAAGCGCCACTGAGAGCATACTTTCGAAAATTCGACTCAAAAACAGCGAACATGTACTCGCATTACTAAAACCACTAGGATGGTCTACAGACACGCATTATGAAAACACCAGAATAGCAAGAACCCCCAGTCGTATAAGTTCAGTGCTAAAACAAACGCAGAGTTACATTTGTATGTTTCGTATGGGTCATGTTAAGCTGGCTTCCCGTTTCCTTGTATGAGGGCGTGAGGAGGTTATCACTGTTATTATGGGGGGTGCTGAAGTAACTGTTTTACGCATTCCTTTTTATGTATGTCGTTAGAATGCTTGATGGTGTAATTTAGGTGTGAACGTTAAATGTCGTAGATACCTTTGACATGCAATATTTTCATAATGTACCTTCATTACTAAAATTAGTGGTATAAATTATGTTTGCTATTTGTTTAAAGTTTGTTAATGTCATATAGAAAATAGAAAAATAAATTATACCTACAACATTTATGCTTGAAATTATAGTTACAGCAATAATGATTTTAAATAAAATGGCTTATAATCGAAAATAGTTAACTTCGCTTACATCAAAGAAATTAAAAACAAATTGCTATAGAAATATTCCAGCCTTAACGAACCAACGCTCGTTTTAATAAACTAAAAATTCTAGCAGCATAGCTTAGACGCAAAAACTAATCTAGATTTTAATTCACTATTCTTTAAAAAAACTGACACAAACAACGTGCAATTTGTCAGAACAGCGCACGCGACATTCAAACTTCACGCACACGTAATACATGACAAATTAGCGTGGCGAGAGACAAATAAGACAAATCGGTCTATAAAACCTAGCAAATGCTTCCGCTCCAACCGAATTCCTGCAATGAAATTGATAAATATCCGAAGTACTGACAGCCATTGTGTCTACCGACCTACTTAGCCGAATATGGTGTTCCAAGTGAGTTAGAATATGACGTGTAGTCATTCTTTTTCGATGTATTTGCATGTTAAAATCGTAAAGCTGTCAGTGTTGACACGCTGCCGCCACATAACGTGCATTCCCCTCATGTGTCTCTAAATTAACATCGTTAGATGTATTTATATCTTTTTTTCCTATATTTTTTGTTTTATCGACTCATTTATTATTAACTAATGCGACCGGATTTTCAATTGCACTGACTGTGTTCGATATTTATTTCAAAATTTCTTCATTTTCAACATCTATTTTTATATCGCATGAACGTTTTTCATTCGATTTTTTTATTTAATAGACTCCACTCTTTTAATGTTTAATTTGTTAAATGGATCGCATTTTTCATCATTCAAACATTTGCAATACGTAGGAAGCGCGAAAAATACTGACTACAAGTTAAACAATTAATAATTACTCGCATTATATTCTAGAATTCTTTTATGCATTGCCATATAAACACCAATATAAAAAACAACTTAACACATTGAAACAAACACCGGGAAAGCAATTGTCCTTTGAATGATTACCGTCAAACCATGTGAGGAATGTGTTTTCTCCCAAATATTTTTATTATAAGGTGAGGTGACTCCCTCACACCTGTTTCTTCATTCGTGAAAACGACAATTTTACATTTTCCGCATTCTGTTCGAGTATATTTGATATAACTGGTCGGAACAGTCGATGTTGGAATGCTTTAGGGCGTCAGGCGATGCCCCTTATAAGACAGTGCGTGAATGTATGACAGATGCTTTTTGTAGATTACTAGAAATTGCTGGTATTGGACCATTCTTGGTTGAGTTAGGCTGTATACGCACTTTCTGTACTATAGTTTAAGAATCGGAAGTAAAGTTTATGTACTGAATTCCAATGAGGTTAGGTGTATAATTTAAATAAATTCAATTCATTTTTGGAAGAATTATTTAAATTTGTCGAATTATGTAAGAAATATTTTCAAAATCGCGTGTCTTTTACTAATCAGTTAGCTAGACATATGTACATAACTAATTCAATGGTGAAAACAGTTTCAATAAATTTCAATTCAATTAAAAATGTTATACTCAGTTCAACTAGATCCAGTTAGTTGACAAATTATATTAATCAAAACTGCCCAATATAATAGTAATTTAACGGAGAATTTTCTAGAAAACACGTCTAATTGTGTCCCCATCAAAATATGTCAGCAAAAAGGTAAGAAAATAAAAGCAAAACAACATACGCTAAACCAATATGAGCCAACCAAAAAGTTTCCAAACGCTCTGAAATCCAAGACAGGTAGCTATACCGTTAAGATAACCCAAAATCTTCACCCGCCGTGTGATCTGAAGTGACATTCCGTGTATCCGAATTAGTTTACTGATATCATCACTTCGGTGGTCTAATTATAATAAGACTTTCATTTTCTTGAAAGATCTCACCTCATTTAAATGCTCTGCGTGATCTCTTTTTATTTGATGATGTGTTCACGCGGGTTTCCTTGAGCGTTATTTAATATTACTTTCTAATTTCTAATCTATGGATACTAGTAATGTAAAGGTGAAGAGTTTGTTTGAACGTGCTCGTCTCATGAACTACAGGTCTGATTTTAAAATTCTTTAAAAGTATTAGACTCATTTCAGGTATTATATCTACAGCTCTATAATTTACAAAAAAAAGGTAATACGAGAAAACAGTTTCTTTCGAATTTATTATGATTTGATATATATGTGGTTTTTTTCAAAATGTTAAACGTATTTTTTTCACTTTTGTTATTCGTTGTCTATTATTTCTGTAAAATGTATTATTAATAGTTTGTTGTATACTTGTCGTAAACAATTAAAATATACTAAATTACTTTTTACTATAATTAATACCCTGTAGGTATCCTTTCTGACCGTTAATATTTTAAAAAGAAAATAAGGTGGCAACCCTACGAATATTGCTTAAAATTGGTCAAACAAAGCATATTATAAAATCCATTAGAAGTGTAAAATACTAGACACGTTACCACACAACCGCACTGAAGTATATCCAATGTAGCTTACACTATTGTAAAAAACTTAATATTATTTATCTTCACACAAACATAACATCATTATTTCTAATTGTTGTTAGCGAGGTTCGTTATATCTGGTATTACTATGATTAATTAGTAAACCCGAGTTGCCAGGCTTGTGCTATATTATTATTTATTATCTAGGATCTTAGATCAAATTGTTACTAATTTTCTACATATTATATTAAACGGATGGTTAAACTTCTTCTGTTGTGTGTGAGCGTGTTAAATGTATTAAAATCAGTAACTATAGCAATTTATTATAATACGCGGTTGTAATAGAGACGAACTAATAGTAAATAAGTATTTTTATTGTTTAATGAATATGCAATAATAATTAAAGCCTATTTTGGTGTTAGTTTGTGTTACATTCTAATATTATATTACATTTCTCAACGTGCTCGTATATTTATTAATAAATAAATAAGTGTTTTATAAAACGACTTTTTAAATATAATATGACATGAAATATAATATAATTACACGGTATTTCCTTAAAGTTGTGTTACAACTTGTGTTAAATTAAGCACATTTGTTTTTTCAATTGCAATACATTATTTCGAACACTTCCCCATGATATTAAAACCTATATGTTATTCCAGTTGTCCAGCTATCTACGTTCCAAATTTAATTGCAAACGGTTTTAGTACTTTTTGCGTGAAAAAGCAACAAACGCACACACAACCTTACAAACGTTCGCATTTATAATATTAGTAGGATAGGAAGTAGGAAATTTTAGAAGGATTACTCTCCACTACATTAAGAATATCATGTATAAATTGTAATTAAAAGTAAAAGTCCGTTAAGGTTTCTTTCGAGGCATTGCGTTTCTGATCACGTACGTAAGTACGACAAACAAGTACAAGCGCAAAAACACATTTTGACACATTCTACATGAACAAATTCCGATCCAACTTGAGGTGGGAATTAAATTATAAATGCATGAGTGTGTGTCACGAGGTAATAAAGAGTGAAGTTTAGGTGTATCTCGCTATCTAGTGACAATCTATAGATATTGGAACAGTGGCGTAATGGAGTCGAGTTAGGTTGATAAATTTTTGGACTTTTTTCGGGGAATATGGTTCAGTTGCACTGTTTCTGAATATTATAGAATGAAATGAATACTTTTTAATAAATAGAAGAATTCTGCTAAATCAGTTTTCACTGTATGAACTAAACAAACAAAAAGCAGTTATTTGACTGACTTGTGATTGATTTCAATATTACAAAAACATTATAGTCAACTTAAATTCTAAAAGAGATTAACTAAAACATGAATTGTTTATACTGCCAGGCACAATTTTGTTCGACCTAAACTAGTAGAACTTAGTCCACGAACTGAAGCAGAACAGGATAAATTCTCACAAAAATCTAACCCATATAAATGCTTAAGATATTGAAAAGAGCTACTGCGGCGAGATGAAAGGGTCCAAAAGATAGCGTTAAAACACTCATTTGTTTTGTCACCCGCCGACCACCGGCTAATGTGCGTTGATAAAACGGGAGAATTTAAATATAACTGGCTTCTTGAACGTGTCAAAGGTGGACAGTAAAGATGTGGAGTGGTATTTATTGCCTTTTTAAATGTGTCATAGACGAACAGTGAAGACGTGGAGTGGTGTTTTGTCAATCCAGTTTTTGGATTATGGTGTGGTAGATTGGTTCCATGAGATGGCAGTAGAGTCTATATGTATATATGTATATGTATGTTTGGATATATGTATATCTGTAAAAGCCAAAAAATACGTTAATATAATAAATAATGTACTGTTATGTTAAGATTTCAATAATTGATTCCGAAAATACTAATTCTGGGAATAAAACAAAAACTGCCATAATAATATACTATAAGAATACTTGCATAAGTTTGTAAAAATCACAATATCATATATTAATCTTACAAAAATAGAATATGAATCTTCTTGAATCTTCTAGAATAATATTACATAGGTATATTTCATAGCGCAGTCTTTTGGTTTATAATTGATACCTACAGGATGGACCTTAAAGCATTTTTTCTTCTTAAATAATTTTAAAATAATTCACGGCTTTCTTTGTGAATTAAAAAAGAGGCAAGTGTGTTTACAGCATTATCTTCATCGTTTCATTTAACACTAAATTTTACGATAGTAGATAATTTTATAATCCATTGTGAAGGACTAGTCTATCTACATAAAAAACCGCAATCGAAATGCCTTCTCCAAAAATTATAGCTCGGCCACTTGCTCATAAAAATACGGAGTTTTTAAGGAATGCGAAGCCTTCTCATTATTACTTTTTTGTATTTATTCATTCAGAGTGTTTTTATGATGATGCTAAATAAAGTGTTTTATTCGCGCCATTGAAGCTCTTACGGCCAGTTGATTTAATTAATTTCATTTATTCAGACCGCTTCAAACCACAATAACTATACAATGCACACTTAAATGGATATGCCGTAAGAAAATTTGTATGAAACTTACCACTAGAAAGTATATTTGTCTTTTATTGTATTATTTATTTTGAATAAGAATAAACATCTACTTATTTTAATGAATATCATTCATTATATTCTATACTTCGATTCCTAATATATTACAAAATATTCCAAATATATTAATTACTATTTATGTAAGGATATAGATGATGACACCTTAACTGCAGATCATAAAAAATCAATCTCAACACTAAGAGCTAATAAGCAAATGAGCAACTATAAAAAAATACAATACCCATCCAATATATGACCTTGCCAATCGTTGCTTATCCCGATTTTTTATTATATGTTGAAGGGACGACAGAAATACATCCTCTTTGAAAATTTCAAAGTCTTACTATAACGGTTTTTGGGATACACCTTGTGACAGACGGACAGACATACAAACAGATAGTGAAGTAATAGCGTATCGTTTTACCCTATGATACGGATCCCATAAAAGCTTACTATCTAAATAAATGGCTATTATGTACACAGAGCCTTACGAACTGTAGAAACCATAAACCAGCTCCATATTTATTACACACTATTCGCATTTTAAATATGATTAGAAAAGAAATTAAAACAATGATTAAAATGAGCAGGCATCGCACGCCACCAGCCAACATCTAGTTAAAGTGTCGTAAATAAGATCGAATACACGATATGCAAATTATAACTTTGTTCTCCGTTGTATGTTCGTTTTGTTGTATGATTAATATCGTTATAATGAGTATTTTATAATATTTATGGAATTTTTTCTAAGATAACGTGAATGTAAGCTTTATCATTTCTTTCTTTATGGTCGTAATTTATCTATGGTCAGATTACATATATTGTTACTATATAGGTTTTAATGAATTGGAAGTAATTCCAAAGCTTATTTCAATTCAATTCAAAAGCGTAGCAGGTATTTTAACTCAACTTTCTACGCTCTTAAAAAAGGTCTTTTCCAGAAAAATTATATGATATTTAGTAACATATCGTAATCGCTTTTTTTCACTGTGATATTTTATTATCTGTGAAAAAAAAATCACATTAATATGTACTAAGTTTGATTTTGTTCATGAAAAAGCAAAATAATTAATCAAACACAATTTGAATATTTCTTATTTCAGTTGTAAAATGTCTAGCCATAAATTAAAGTATCACTAAAGACTCGCTTTACAAAATTTATTAATGAAAAGAGCTATAAAATTAATAATAATCATTATTGCGATACATTCGTCGACGTTCTCCGCACATTATGCAAGTAATAGATCACAATTGACAATACCCA
>NC_052103.1:2701125-2706707 GCF_012273895.1 Zerene cesonia
AATAATCATTATTGCGATACATTCGTCGACGTTCTCCGCACATTATGCAAGTAATAGATCACAATTGACAATACCCAGCTTGGTAACAGTTCTCTAAATGTCACTACCGTTTGCATCTCACACTGTTGCTTTGTCGGCTCTATTAGAATGTATAAAGATGTTCAATATCTTAATGTTGAAATAATATCGAGTAATATCCTTTCTAGAGGCAATGGATAAAGAGATAAAAACGAAGAGTGCCGCACGTTGAGTGTTTTTATATGTAAAGGACGGATTATAACGGTGTTTATTGGCGTCTGCTTACACCGGTAGCCGTTTGGTTGGTTGTTACACGTGAACGAACCTTTTTTTAAATTTAGAAGGCTTAAAACGATCACAGATAATGTAATGCCGCACGCATTGCGTGTAAAAAGTTTTAGTGTAACAAAGGTTTTATATGATGGATAAACCTTTTATTCTTAGCATCTGTAATTTTGTTAATAGAATAGCTAGAATTGTTACCGTTTATAGACATACAGGCATGGTGAGCAATAACCAGGTTTTTATTGTGTTAAATTTACTCAAACACGGATAAATCAATTCAAACTATCAACCGAATACGCCTTGAGTAAGACTGTGGCTACAATAAAAAAGTAAAAACTTATCAAGAACAGATTTCAAACCAAGAATAATGTTTTGCGAACGCAGTGAATACCGTAAAATCAAAGTGCAGCATTTGAGACAAAAGCCGCAAAATAAGTTAAATTTCTTTCACGAAATCGACCAAAGCAATCATCGCATCGAAGTAAAATCCCAACGCAATAAAGTACGAATCTTAATTACACAAAAACGCATAAACCCGAACGAAATTTCACCAAACTTCCCGTCCGTTGCATTAACTTGAGAAACCTGACCGAATATTGTTCATTAATTGAATTGCAATATTAACCGGGCGAATAAAGAAGAATAAAGTCTCTTGCGATATAGACCAATAAAGAGGTCTTTATGCCAAACAAATCGGCTCCCTTTGAAGGCTTCAAACAAGCCGCTCGAATGTTTTATTCGTACTTTAGTATTTATCGCGCTTGAATTAGACCCTTCGCGACGAGTTTCGCTCAGATAATTTTAATTCAACGATAACTTTTATATAATCTATGATTGGTACGCGCTGAATGATAATCTGTGGAGGTTTATAAAGTTAATGGATAGCAACATTGCGTTAAATGAGTGGAATGTTTAATTTTATTATTCACATAATTTCGAGCCATAGTAATTACAATTATCATTTAACTTTTACGTATATGCGTAGTGTTGTGTTTACATTAGAATGCAAAGAATATGTTTCTTGAAAGGTTTAAATTTTTGTTAATTTAATACTGAAAAATCTGTTTTTACAAAACTCGGAGTCACTGAAGAATGTTAAATGATGTATGCGTTAAATTGGATATTCCTACTAATATTCATAACAAGGTAATTTTTTATTTTAACTCTTGCTATGAATTAATAAATTGTCTTCATTTTGATATTTTGGTAATAATATCAAGGTTAATTTATCTATTAATCCCATCAATATCCTCAATTGTACCCTTTTACATCTTAACCTTCAGAATACAGTGCGGTACAAATCCGCGATTTAATAAAAAGATAAGAAGTTTCGTTCAATAATGGCCATAAAAAATTTGCCACTCGACGCTGTACCTATTGCCCGCATGATATTATGTGAATGGCAGCCCGCATGCCAATCTGACGTTTTTTTTAAAGTTTGTCCCATTTGGAAAAGGCAAAGGACTTTATCTAAACAGCCTAGTTTCATAAAAAAATATTTATTACTTTTTTTAAATTATTTTCTTTGGGAAAAAAGTCGTCAATATTATAAATAGCGATATAAACAGGGCATAAAATTGTTTAATGCTAAATTGTAATACTACCTTATTGAACAGCTTATTATCAAAAACAAATCAAATAAAATTTTGATCTAGTAATTAAAGATTACCCATCCAATTGCCAACCTCGTGCCGGCCGTCTTAACCCAATTTATCTCAGACCACTCAGCCAAGTGGACCACCAGAAGCGAACTGTTATCTATTTAATTGTCGGAGGTGAACACGTTTTAAGTTAATTGAGGACGGTCCTCGGCCCTCAGATTAGTAGCTGATACGATTTATTGCCTGGCAGATAAATACATAAATAGATATAAATTTGTGTTCGAAATTCAAACTACTGTGTATGCATAGCCGTTAGATTAATGTATAGTTCATCTGCGTGGGATTTCCGGGATGAAAACTAGTCTATGTACTTTCTCGGGTCTCAAACTATCTAAACACCAAATATCACCCAAATTGCTTCAGTATTTTAAGTGTGAAGGAGAGACAGATAGCTAAATATTTTATTTGCAATATAAGTTAGATTTACATGAAGTGTTTTCTTTATATATTGTTAACTTTTTAGTAGCTAGAATATAATATGTTAATTGATTGAACACTGTTCTAGTTCTAGCTTGTAACACAGATGATTCTTCCTTAAATATTTAATCATTGTATCTGATTTATCCCAATGGTCCTTTATTGCATCCCAAAATAAGGTAGAAAATGGAATCATGCAGAATTCTTGCTAAAACGAACTGTCCTTAAAACATTAGTGATACCAGTAATCAAAAGTAATTTTTTATATATACAGCTAAAGTTATACATATACACAGTATGAAACAGTATTTGATTTTTAGATAATTATTTTAATAACGTAGAAGAAATAGTTACAGTAAAAGAAGTCTTAGTTCAATCTACTTTAGTAGGTATAAGTCACGTAGACAGTTGAATGTTTTGGCATCGCGACAGAATTTCTTTGTTTTAACAACTGTCAAGGATATGAACGTTTGTTTTGTTGTGGTTTTACTGCAATATCTTTGTTTCATTTTATTTTGTTTTAACCGACTTGAAAAATATGAGGTTCTTTATTTTTTTGGCTTTGTTACCTCATAACTTTTTAGTGGGTAAACTGAATTTGGTGATGCTTTTCTTATTTGAAAGCTGAGTCCTCCCGTTTGGTACTATTTAAGCTTTGTATTTTCTTGCGTTTGATATTACGCGAGCATTTTACATTTAGAAATTAATGACTTTTTAACGGATTTTAACTCAGATTTCAGACTCAAGTCACTCAGTCTCCACGTGACCACGCTCGCTGTAGTGTTCGAAACGTCGGGTTAAAAATATAATGAATAAGTCGTGTTTAAAATCCGTTAGAAAGATTTTAATTTCTAAACTATTTAAGCTTGTTCAAATTCTGACTTTTTTATTTATTTACTTGCTAATATAGTATTCAACGTTTGTCGATGATTACAAAGTATTAAACTCCTAAGTTCATTGATGAAATATAATAATCATAACTCGTAACTAATAATCAAATAACGTAGCATAAACATTAACGCTTCTATTTTGTTATTCTGAATAACAAACTTAAAAATTTTAGTCCAAAAATGTTAATTAAAGCTGAACTAAAGTACTTAATAACACTTAAATATTTGCAATCGGTACCTATTTAAGTGTAAAATAAGTTCATCTATTTATATGATAGGTCAGTGATAGCGTTTCATCATATTATGCTCTGAATAGAACAAAATATTCAATATTCATGATTTGTAGTATTACCAGTTACCTAATACATAAACATAATCCTCTATTAGACATAATAAAACTTGAATATACATAACAAAGGAGGGATGAACAAACTAGAAGTGATAAATGAATATGAATACAATTTATTAGATAATAATATTTCGCCGCCATTACGCCAAACTTAAGCCCCTTGCACACTTCGCAACTAATCCTATCGCTATTGTATTATCACCCTAACTAAATCACCCCAGTTTTTAAATATAGCCCTAACTGCTTGTAATAAGGTTCAACTTGGCCGTAATATTTTATAGAGTTAGGGTAATTGACAATTGTAATAATATATTTGTATGTTTCGTTGCGTATCGATGTCTATGAGTTTCCGTGTTTAACAAAATGTAACTGGCTTTAATTAAATAAAAAACTAGTTTTCTAGATATTTTTCAGTCCAAATTAATTTGGACACCTGCGTATGAAATGCATGAATAATTTTTTTTTTACTTTGCCAAAGAATTATCATAATTCATAATGCATGTCGTTTTCCTTGAAGTGTATTTATCATTTCTTACAAGGTTTGTTACACTATCTCGCTTCCGACATAAAGAAATATCCCTGTCATTATTTATTGATTTGAAAGTTAAATTAAAATTAATGTATGTAATGTCATACAACAGTTTAAAATTATTATTTAACTAAACTGTTAAACACTGATGCCTAAAAACTTTTAAATGTCTAGTATCTACACATTTGTCATCACTTAGAAATCACTAGTATTTCGGAAAGTCAATCAAAGGAAGAAGTAATCGCTAGGAGTGTCCAACGATACCTATTGATACGGGGGTGACAATAAGGGGACGGGCTGTGATTGGTCGGCCGCTGTGACGTCACGGGTACGCCCTGTTAACTGGATTTGACCGGAAAATGCGGATCAAATGCGTGGCAAATCCGTACTTGTGTGTATTTGTGTCCTTTGTCTCTAAGATCATTTGATTACCTCCTTACATATAATGTTTAGAAATGATAGTTTTTATTATTCAACTAGCATTATTGAAATGTTTTTTAAACAAGAATACTTATGAAAATATGTAATAGTAATACGACTAACATAGTAATAAACATAAATATTCATTTAACGATACAGGTGTAATTGGTCTCAACAGTTATGATTCAACCATCTTGATTGAATCTATTAATTTTTTTTTTCTTGAAAAATTGAGCCACGAAGTGTGTGGTAGCGTTTCATCTCCGCCTCAGGCGCCACAAGTAGATAATAAATATTCAAAGAAAAGCAATTAAGCTATACGTCAATATAAATTAAACCTGCTAGCTTAATGCATATGTATCTGTTGCATTTTACAGCATCTCTAAACGTTTTCTTGCTCTTATAAATAGTTGAATTCAGACAACTGTAACTTCTTGCTCCTAACGAACGTCTCGCGCCATAAATTTTTAAAATCCCCATCGTCAAAGGTCAAAACGCTACCGTTCTTAGAAGTTAGGACAATGCGAATACGTAGACAGCTCGAAACTAGAAAGGAAAGCATTCCCCGACTGAGTTCGAAGTAGTTCGGGCGTCGGTTCACCCGTGCCTCATAATTGCCCGTGGCGCCCGGCTCTTTGCTTTTTTACCTTTTCGGCCGGCGATGCTCTCGTGTTTTTGTTCGCTTGTTGGTTTTCGGAATTAGCATGTCTTATTAGCATAACTGTCCGATAAGAATTGATTGCTGTTTTAACAGCTCCGATGACGACGAAATTCGCCCAACGATTTTTAATACTTAATCAGTTATAATTATAAGTTCAGGCTGCGATATTGTAGCTTGGTAATAAGCCGCAGAAGACATGTTTTTTTATGATGTTACTTTACAAGAGTTTCGGTACTTAATTTTGTTTTTAGAAGCACATATGGATAGATAGATGCAATTATATTTAAAGCGATCCATTATTAGCTACTGAAATTTGTAACAGAGCTAAATCCGCAAAATGTAAATCCGTCCG